>NC_000072.6:109904539-110172039 GCF_000001635.26 Mus musculus
ATGACATTTGTGACATGTAAAATGTCCTCCTGTTCCCACACTGTGACAACTTAGATATTTCTAGTATGAGCCAATTTACTTATGTAAGGTTCCACAGAAGCATAAAAGCAGTCTCAAGAAGAGGTGAATTTAAATGTTCTAGTTTGAATTGCCAGGTGCTTCCAAAACCGTCACAAAATATTTACAAAATGCAATCTTAAAAAGACTTTAATATAAACACAAAATATACATGGGGTTCCTTTATTAGAAGAAGTCATCACCTGAATTGCTGGCTAAAAATGTAATAAAAAATTTAAAAGTATAGTAGTACTGACATTTATTTTTATTATTGTATTTATATAAGTATATAATAATCTTTAAAGCCACTACACCAAGATTACTAAATTATACTGAACCACAATTAAATTGTGTCTTGTTTTACTGATGTCACATCTATTATTTATTTCTAGTCAGATATCTGGCTGTCAATTTCCTTCTCTTTCTTTAGTTTGCTCCTTTATTTATTTATTTATTTATTTATTTATTTATTCATTCATTCATTTATTCATTTGACTCTTGCATTTACAGAAGGAACTTGAGGAAGTGAGCTCTTCAATTTTTTCCGTATTTACTGAAAGACAACTCAATAAACTTGTGAACAGAAACATCGGAGGGAGCCTAAGGAGCCAAAAAGGTTACAGTGTGAAAAAGGCTGATCTCATAAGTGTTAAATACCATGGTATAGGCAAAAGTAAAGTTGATTTTGAATTTTTCTGTAATTTCTTTCTGTACTAAAGAAAATGTGATTAATCTTGCATTGCATTATGTCAAGTACATCTTATTTTATGCTAGAAGATAGTATATTAGATTTAGTTTAAAATGTAAATACCATGTATAAAATTGTATAAAATTTCAACAAACTTCATCAAGCTTGTCTCAGTAAAATATTGTGCTATAGCTTTTGGAGACAGTTTTTTTTTTCCAGTTACTTCTTGGTAGTCACTTTTGCATGTGCATATTTTAAAACCTTTTCTGAATAATTATTATTTGTTTGCTAACTGATTTCAGGAATCAGGGGTGAGAGAGAGAGAGAGAGAGAGAGAGAGAGAGAGCAAGAGAGAGAGAGAGAGAGATCTGATAAAAAATCTCAAGTTGACAAAGCACTTGCATGTATAGCAAAAGCAGCAAGGGAGATTTATTTTTTTTTTCCAAAAGATGTATGGATGAAGATATCTGTGTCCACAGTGATGCATGTCCATGAAGGGCAGAGAGAAAGGATAGATGGGAAGCGGATGGACATGCAAAGACTTCATATGCAGCCTATGTGGTCAGAAGCCTACACTGAGGCTTTTGCGGGATGTAGTTGAAAAGAGAACTGAAAAGCCAGAACAACATGTAACTCTATAGACCTTCCAAACCTACCATAGAAGTGAGGATTATAACTGTAGATACCAGACACTCGAAAGGGTGAGAGCGAACAGGAAGAGGTTAACAGCTACAAAATTATAGTTATGTAAAGAGAACACATCCAGAGCTCTATGTTCGCTGATAGCAATGTTGTATATTTCATCGTGATTAGAAGAATTTTGAATATTACTAATAAAATTGAGAGATAAATGTTTGGGAAGGTAACTTTGCTGACTATATTGACTTGATTAGTGTTACTTGTCTTTATGAACAAAAATCACACAGTACCCACTGGGTGTCTGTAACTACACATAAATTAAGAAACAATACCTTAGCCTTCCATGTTTCCCTTGTAGCAGAGGATCACAAAATGAAGAGAAACTGCAGGAGTGGAGTCAATACTGAGCTAGAGAGAGACAAGAGTGGAAAGGAGAGAGAAGCTGTAGATCAAAGGCATGGAGAAGCAGAGTCAGGGATCTGCCTTGCGCTTTGAACACTGCACACTTAGAACAGAAGAGCTCGCTCTCTGAAGTTAGACTCAACACTCCAAGATACTCCTTCTTCCAAAGGCTCAGGACCACACAGTCACATCAAATATTGAACAGAAAGTTATTTTGAGTTCCCATGCATCAGAAATTACCATACGAGAAAATAATATGCATGACAACTTCCTCACAGATGACAAAACACACCACAATCTTTGCATAGAAAGATCATAAGTACAATGTGCTTTATAATAACTAGCTGAAAGTGTTTTAAGGGCATGTGAAAGGTAATGCAAATCAGAATTGGAGGAGTTTTGGTTTTTAAAAGTGATTTCAGACATTGTCTTAGTTAGGGTTTCCATTGAGGCGATGAGACACTATGACCAAAGAAACTCTTTATAAAGAACAACATTTAGTTTGGGATGTAGTTCAGTCCATTATTATGGCAGCGTCCAGGCAGACAATGATGCTGGAAGAACTGAGAATTCTACATATTTTTACAAAGAGAAACAGAAGACTGCTGCCTAGAGTGCTAGCAAGAGGGTCTCAAAGTTCACCCCCACAATGCCACACTTCCTCCAACAAGCCTGCATGTAGTCTAACAAGGCCCTATTTCCTAACCATGCCATTCCCTAGGCCAAATATATTCAAACCACCATAGACTTTAAGAGAAAGTTGAAAAATACATGTGTTATTTTTTGGAGGGATTGTTTTATTTTCTTTAAAATTTTATTGCTCACACTAACACAAGCACAATGTTAAAAAATACTTTTTTCCTGGAATATACATAAAAACTAAAATTAAGTGAGAGATATTCCCTTTTTATTTTATTATTTTCACTGTCCAAATAAACCTTTGACTGCAAAGGACCCAAGATATAAGGGGTAGGTAAAATCCTAGTTCATGTTAAAATAAAAATGTTATATATTTAAAACTTTATGCTTAAGTAAATGTTATGTATATTAATTGTATGCAAAAGGGGTCTGCAACCCTATAGGTGGAACAGCAATACGAACTAACCAGTACCCCCGGAGCTCGTGTCTCTAGCTGCATATGTATCAGAAGATGGCCTAGTCGGCCATCATTTGGAAGAGAGGCCCATTGGTCTTGCAAACTTTATATGCCTCAGTACGGGGGAACGCCAGGGCCAAGAAGTGGGGGGGGGGGGGGAAATGGGAGGGAGGGCCTGGGGGACTTTTGGGATATCATTAGAAATGTAAATGAAGAAAAATACCTAATTAAAAAAATAAATTAAAAAATGGTTTTCTCAAAAAAATACACTATATTATAATATTGCATCTTTTTATATTATATATTGATCCATGTGCCCTTGTGTTATATAATGAAAATGATACACATATATATATAAATACACACACACATATATGTATGCATATATATATATTCTTATTAATCTAGTAAACTGTGCATATAAAACCCCAGTCTTATGCTTAGAATACCATTATTCTACTAAAAACCATAAAAATTATTAAGGAAATTATGATTCCTTTTGTTAGTGAGGGTCTATTAGAGCCATTTCAAATGGATTCATAAGTCTAATTGTTGAGGTCATTTGAACATCAAAGCTGATAATTATTCAAGTTAATAAACTCTATTAAACACATCTTCATGCATGGACTCACAACTTCTTGTTCTGTTTGTATTTGAGAAGATGACAGATAAGCAGTTGACTAATAGTGCCTAAAAAGAAAAAAATCAGTTATCCTTATTTTGAATAGAAAATATACCAACTTGTCCAAATAGATAAGAAGTATCAATCTGCAGATACTTCCAATAATGACAATGAACTACCACTGTGATTTCTAAGTAATTAATAGACTTAGCTCTTGAACTAAAAATACTAATATGGAGACAAGTGAATATTACTCACACAACACTACCATTTATAACATTTTTTAGTTTATACTCGATCCAGTGATTGAGAATTCTATATTCTTAAAGCACATACTTCAGCAATTTTTAGTATATTTCTCATGTTGTTAACCATTTTGTCTCATCCCAGAAAAGTTTAACTTGCTGAAAAGCAACTACCTTCCAAAGGAATCTCATTAATTCATAATAATTCTTAATTAACTCTTAATTTAAACCATATGTAAATGTCACCTTTATTTCCACAAAAGAAGTGGTAAGATGATAAGCTTACTTAGGCTGTGTGACTACATGGCCTGGGTTGAGCCCAGAGCATTTCCTTCTCTGTTCTAATTATCCATAGGCCTAGGCCTAGAAGCTTCTATAAGAACTTCCAGAAATAGACTAAATAATGCTTTATTAACTTTAGTTTTTGAATGCTAATGAGGCAGGAACAACAGCTACTGAAAAACGCTAAATTGTAGGAAAAAAGCAAAAAGCATAAACCAAAATCAAAACTATTGAATTAAACCAACCTGTATACTTTAAAGATGTTTTAACATCAGAATGGACATCAGAAAATGTATTACAATTTTCTGAGGAGCCACCAGACTGATTTCCAGAGTGGTTGTACAAGCTTGCACTCCCACCAACAATGGATGAGTGTCCCTCTTTCTCCACATCCTCGCCAGCACCTGCTGTCACCTGAATTTTTGATCTTAGCCATTCCTACTGGTGTGAGGTAGAATCTCAGGGTTGTTTTGATTTGCATTTTCTTGATGATTAAGGATGTTGAACATTTTTTCAGGTGCTTCTCAGGCCTTAAGTATTCCTCAGTTGAGAATTCTTTGTTTAGCCCTGTACTCCATTTTTTAATAGGGTTATTTGATTTTCTGGAGTCCATCTTCTTGAGTTCTTTATATATATTGGATATTTTCCCCTGTCTGATTTAGGATTGGTAAAGATCCTTTCCCAATCTGTTGGTGACCCCTTTGTCTTATTGACAGTATCTTTTGCCTTATAGAAGATTTGCAATTTTATGAGGTCCCATTTGTCAATTCTCAATCTTACAGCACAAGCCATTGCTGTTCTGTTCAGGAATTTTCCCCCTGTGCCCATATCTTTGAGGCTTTTCCCCACTTTCTCTTCTACAAGTTTCAGAGTCTCTGGTTTTATGTGGAGCTCCTTGATCCACGTAGACTTGACCTTAGTACAAGGAGACAAGAATGGGTCAATTCGCATTCCAACTTGTAATAAGGACTCATGCTTCACTATATTCATAGCAGCCTTATTTATAATAGCCCAAAGCTGAAAAGAACCCATATGTCCCTCAACAGAGGAATAGATACAGAAAATGTGGTACATTTACACAATGGAGTACTACTCAGCACTTAAAAACAATGAATTTATAAAATTCTTAGGTAAATGGATGCATCTGGAGGATTATCCTGAGGCAACCCAATCACAAAAGAACACACATGGCACTCACTGATAATGGGATATTAGCCCAGAAACTTAGAATATCCAAGATACAAGTTGCAAAACACGTGAAACTCAAGAAGAAGGAAGACCAAAGTTTGGATACTTCATTCCTTCTTAGAATGGGAAAAAAATACCCATGGAAGGAGTTACAGAGACAAAGTTTGGAGCTAAGATGGAAGGAAAGACCATCCAGAGAGTGCCCCACCAGGGGATTCATCCCATACACTATCACCAAACCCAGGCACTATTGCATATTCCAGAAAGATTTTGCTGACAGGACCCTGATATAGCTCTCTCTTGTGAGTTTATGCTAATGCCTAGCAAATACAGAACTGGATGCTCACAGTAATCTATTGGATGGAACACAAGGCCCCTAATCAAAGAGCTAGAGAAAGTACCCAAGGAGCTAAATGGGTCTGTAACCCTATAGGAGAAACAACGATATGAACTAACCAGTACCTCCAAAGCTTTGTCTCTAGTTGCATACATAGCAGAGGATGGCCTAGTTGGCCATCAATGGGAAGAGAAGTCCCTTGGTCTTGTGAAGATTATATGCCCCAGTACAGGAGAATGCCAGGGCCAGGAAACAGGAGTGGGTGGGTTGGGGAGCAGGGCAGGTGGAGGTTATAGGAGGCTTTGGGGATAGCATTTGAAGTGTAAGTGAAGAAAATATTTAATAATAAATAAATAAATAAATAAATAAATAAATAAATAAATAAATAAATAAATAAAAGAAAATGTATTACATTGGGGGAGATGTTTTGCTTATATTCCTACATGTGGTGAAAGACTATGGGTTCCAATTTGAATAAGAGAAAATTCCACATGAAAGGCACTACTTAAGGAAGGAAGAGATGCAGAAAACAAAAAACAAAATAAAAATCAATTCAGAAAATGCAGAAAGCTGACAATTCTCCATGATATCTAAACAACCTGGCTGAAAAGGGATAGATTGTTTATCAGACAGGCAAGCCTGAAAACCTTGATGCTGAAAAGAACATTTTGTATGATCAGGACTGCACTTATGAAGAATCATCACATCAATGAATCTTTAGAAGGACATTTGAATTGTTAAATTTATAGGATTGATAATTGTGTTGTAAAATTTAAGCTGTGTACAATTGTTGGTTTAAACAGAAAGGTGAAGGTATAGAAGAATTTTAATCGAGCAACATGTTTGCTCAGGCCAGGGATCATATCCAAAGACCTTCTGGTTGTATGTATTCTGGTTGTGGCCAGAATGTAGACATGTCCTGGATTATAGTAAGGTCTCTTTGGAATACAGACATACCTTTAGTCCCTAAAAATCAAGGTACTGTTAGTTTATAAAATAACATTATAAAAAGATGGGAATTTTAGTACCTTATTCCTTTCACTTAAAAAGGTATTTATCCATGTTAAATCAGGCATTCTTTTTGGCAGACAAATTTCTGTTTTCTAGATATGTCACATATTGTTTATCCATTCATAAGTTAGTGAGTGCTTAGACTATTGTTTTTCATTGGATATGTAAATAATGCCACTATGGATATTTTTAAACAAATATCTCTGTGGACCTAGGCTTACAGTTCTTTGCACCACATGCCCATAAATGGAATTTTTGGGTTATAGGAAAAAGTTACTAACTTTATTGGAGACAAGTGACCAGCTCTCTATAGTCTTGAATTATACTCAAGTCTTTCCAAAGGAATTGGGAAGGATTCCAATGATGTCTCTTAATCACCTGGCTGATTTGTAGGAAGTGAAGAAGGCAGAGGGTGCATGCTGTCCTGCACCATGTTTGAGTAGACAGAAACTCTCCACTGCAGGCACATTGATACACTGACTTTAGATTCTTCAACAGAGAAATTATGAGGCAAGGACTGAAAAAGAACTATCTGAAGATCAAAAACCTTAGACTCATTGTGCTTTAGTAACTGGGTTACAAGTGTCAGAAATACTAAAATGCCTAGAAATGATAGATGAATAGAAGTGCATTTTTCCTTCATGATGACACATGGTCCTTGTACTTAGGATTTATAAATAGTAGAATCTGGAGTTCAAGGCTAGCCTCAGCTATAGAGTGTGATGGAGATCAGTCTAGACTACCCAAGATGCTGGGTTCTTTTTAATTAAATCAAAAACAACAGCAATAAAGTAAAAGAAACACATTTGAATGGGTTATCATTTTTTCTACAAATTATGTGATCTTCACAAAGAAATGTGTTCCAATAACTTTGTAGGTTAAAAGATGATACTTTTCCATTTATGTATTGATGTTTCTTGAGTTGCATAGATGCCCATGTGGCTTCTGAGTAACACCTTAAAAGTTTATATCTTATAATCATTTTGTTTTGTTTTGTTTTGTTTTGTTTTGTTTTGTTTTGTTTTTTTGTTTTATGTTTTTTGAAAAAGGGTTTCTCTGTGTAGCACTGTCTGTCCTGGAACTTACTCTGTAGACCAGGCTGGCCTTGAACTCAGAAATCCGTCTACCTCTGCCTCCCAAGTGCTGGAATCAAAGGCATGCACCACCACTGCCTGGCTCTTATAATCATTTAAATTTCACAGTATAATTGAGAAGAAAGTACAGCAATTTCCCTATATATTCTTGTCAGCAACATGTGTAGCCTACCCCTGTCATCAATAGCTATGTCTCCAGAGTGGTATACTTGCTACAGCAGGTAGAGTTTTATTGATACCCCATTCTCTAGAGCCTACAGTATTCATTTGGGATCATTATTTTGTTGTGCATTTCATAGTTTGAAGAAACATATAATATTGTGCATCCACCAAGTATATAACACTTCTCCTAATATCTTCTGACTCTGTCCACGCCTCCTTCCTTCTCATCAGTGCCTGGAAGCTATTGATTCTGTTATAGTCTCTTTAGGTTTGTTTTTCTGAAATTTCATAAATCTGTAATCATGTAGTATGGACCTTTTGTAGATGGCTTTCTTTTCTTTCACTTAGTAATGCACATTGATGTCACTTCAATGTCTTGTGTGTGCTTACATGTGTGAGTTCACATATGGGTGGTCTCGTCTCTGCACACAGACGATGTGCATTTAGAGGTCAGATGTGAGCCTCGGTCTTCAAGAACCGATAATATTGTTTTTTGGACAAAGTCTCTCATTGGGATGTAGGGTTAAACAATTAGACTAGGCTGGGTATCCTGTGAGTGTCAGCAATTCTCTTGTCTCTGCCTTCTTAGCACTGGGATTATAATACTTTCCAAACTGAGTCATTTCCCTAGCCTGCCTCAATAACTTTTAATATTTTGACTATTCTTAAATGGCCTTCTTAAGGTAAATTCTATGCATTTTTACTTACTCCACTCTCATAAAGAATAATATTAATTTATGTAAAAACGTGTTTGCACAAGATATTCTCTTATATTCTTTTATACTTACATACATATAAGACATATGGATCAAGAAAAATACATTAACATCTATAGTAATGACACATCAAAATTGAGATGGTTATTATACATTTTGAAAATTCCCAATTCCATTCAAAACTGTATATTTTAAAATCACACGAGTAAAAGGAAAAAAATTAATTTTAAAATATGTATAGAATAAGCTTTAGATTTTCAGAGATTAAGGGCTTAGTTTGGTGCAGAAAAATTCTATTTTCTCTCAGAAAATGACACTTGACAGTTCTCTTTAAGCTGACTCTCTCTGTGACAGCAGGAGAGAGGGGGAGGCAGGGAGACAGAGAGAACCACTTTGTGTGCAGCAGCTCATAAGTGCATACCTGAGATGCAGCAGAGAGTGTCTTCCCAACCAGAGTCATTAGAAGGAGGCAGCACAATGCCCTTTCCAAATTAAGAACATAGAGGACAAAACTGGCCCGTAAGAAGATCCAGCTTTGGTTTGAATTGGAAGATACCACCCATACTATCAGAACAGCCTGTGTAATATATTTTTTTCTTTTTCCAATTAGTGTGGTGTAACTTGTATTCATTTTGTGAAATTAGAGAATAAAGATGCTAATTAACAGTGTACCATAAAAAGCATTGGTGACTATTGGGATACCTTTATTTCTGGAGAATTCACTAATGTGAGATGCTACCTTTCAGGACAGTAGTCAAGGGATTAAAGAAGAAAGCACTGTGGAAATTACCAAGCTTTATTAGACTGGCATCTGTTTTATCTCATGTTTATAAATATCACTAAAATAGTCTTTGAACTGAAGTCTACAGTTGCTTTACTGTAGCTCTAGTGACAGGTATTCTGAGCAATCATCCCCTGCTACTTATATACATTGCGCTTGCATCAGAGGTAGCTCTGGGATTCATGCTTTCTTGAATCCTGCGGTCTCTATTATCCTTTCTAGCATTTCCTCATTCCTTAGTTGGAGTGCAACTCTCATGTTGAGTTTGGCCTTTTGATTTTCTAGTGACAGGAGATGCAGAAACGATGTGCATAGTGTCTTTTACTGTGACTCTTTCTAGGAATGCATTCTTTATTCTCTCTCTACTTCTGCATTTTCCAAAGAAGGAGCAGAGGATAGAAAACCAGTAAA
Source organism: Mus musculus (assembly GCF_000001635.26). Classification (NCBI taxonomy): domain Eukaryota; kingdom Metazoa; phylum Chordata; class Mammalia; order Rodentia; family Muridae; genus Mus; species Mus musculus. The sequence goes on from NC_000072.6 coordinate 109,914,271, forward strand.
TAGCCACATGACCTGCCATACCCAGCACTAACATTTTATAGTATCAAATAGATGAACCCTATAAGTGTATGAGGAATCAATGAATGTTATTTTATGATTCTGAGATGTGGAAGAGTTTGCAATGTAGCACTTTTATTCAGGCTTATAGGCTTTCAGTTAAGATGGACCTTCCCTGTGGGATGTACCTACTTTATTTTCATTCATTTATTTTTTTTTATTTGTTTCTGTCATAGTTATTGAAAATTAAACAAATAAAAGTCAAACAGCTGAGCTAGATGACCCAGACTTAACAATTGGGTAATTCAATATTTTGTAGAACACATTTTGGAAATAATATTTTCTTCTTTTTGTATTGAAATCATTTTATATTTGAGTTTATAAGGTTTAAAGTATATATATATATATATATATATATATATATATATATATGATTTAATAGATATTGTCTAATATATAATATTTACTACAGTGCCTTACATATAAAAGCACATATTAAATACAGAGGGCAATTACTCTATTTTTATAGCAATAAGATGTTTTTACTATAGTTCTAGCTGCCTTTCTTATTCTGGTCTTTAGAGAGAAACAACCTTTAATCAAGTGTTTATTTTAATTTTCTGTGATCATCATTTCATAGTTTATAAGAAGAAGGATTGGTTAAATATTTGATTCTCCTGTTTTACTTACTATTAGTACCCTCGAAATAGTGTTTGTTGACATTAAAAAAATAGATTAAAATACTAAGGTAAAAAGAAAAAGACAGCAAAACCAAAAATTAACAATTCAAACATGAGTGCTTGATATGGTGATTTGATTCACCATTATTCTTTTCTCAGGAAAGAGCAGCACCACTTTTTAAATTTGAATTCATTGACCCCCAGTTCTACTGATGAAGACAACTCTCAGCTTTGAGAGTTTTGCCATTACATTGATTGTGAGTCTTTCAAAAGGACAGAATTTGAAACATTTTTATAAAGCTCCATCCCATCCAAATTATAAATTCAATCATACTGGTGTAAGTATTATGAACTCAACTGAGTATGTCTTCCTCATCTACTGCATTTATAACATTCCAGATTTTGCATGAGAAATTGTCCTTTACATTAAAATACCTTAGACATATACCCTAGATATGGTAGTTGAACCTGTTGAAGATTTCTGGAATAGATGATGGAGATCATAAGTAGTGAGTGAAAATATGCACTTCAATGCTAATATGATAATGTTAATTTATTCCTCAATACATTCACTGTTTAAGATTCTTTGGATATGTTATCTTATTTTCTTAAATTGCACTTCATTCAAATTCTGATTATGGGTGACTCATAATTTCTTGATTTCTTATTTAATCACCTTATTCTTAGTTCTGTTTATTATCATTTGTCATAGAGGACCTTCAGCCTCTCATAATCAGTGCTTTAATAGTAGGTACTACATTTGCTTGTTTTAACATATTGCTTAAAAGCTGTCTCATTCACTGCAATGATTATTCTTGCTTGCCAACTTGAATACATTTGGAATTAACTGAAACACAGCAGATGATATGATAATATATATATATATGTGACCCTAAAAAATCCACCAGAGAACTCCTAAACCTGATGAACAGCTTCAGTGCAGTTTCTGGATATAAAATTAACTCAAACAAATCAGTGGCCTGTCTCTACACAAAAAATAAACAGGCTGAGGAAGAAAGTAGGGAAGCAACACCCTTCCCAATAGCCACAAATAATATAAAAATACCTTGGTGTGACTCTAACTAAGAAAGTAAAAATCTGTATAAGAACTTCAAGTCTCTGTAGAAAGAAATCGAAGAAGATCTCATAGGATGGAAAGGTCTCCCATGCTCATGGATTGGCAAGATTAATATAGTAAAAATAGCTATTTGCCGTAAGCAATCTACAGATTCAATGAAATCCCCATCAAAATTCCAACTCATTTCTTCACAGAGTTTGAAAGGGCAATTTGCAAATTCATCTGGAACAAAAAAAATTAGGAAAACAAACACTATTCTCAACAATTAAAAAACCTCTGGTGGAATCACCATGCCTGATCTCAAGCTGTACTACAGAGCAATTATGATAAAAAATTCATGGTACTGGTACAGCAACAGACAGATAGATCAATGGAATAGAATTGAAGAGCCAGAAATGAACCCACACACCTATGACCACTTGATCTTTGACAATGGAGCTAAAGCCATCCAGTGGAGAAAAGACAGCATTTTCAACAAATGTTGCTGCCTCAACTGGTGGTTTTCATGTAGAAGAATGTGAATTGATCCATTCTTATCTCTTGGTACAAAGCTCAAGTCTAAGTGGATCAAGGATCTCCACATAAAACCAGAGACACTGAAACTTATAGAGGAGAAAGTGGGGAAAAGCCTCAAAGATATGTGCACAGGGGAACAATTTCTGATCAGAACAGCAATGGCTTATGCTGTAAGATCAAGAATTGACAAATGGGACCTCATAAAGTTGCAAAGGTTCTGTAAGGCAAAGGACATTGGAAATAAGACAAAAAGGCCAACAACAGATTGGGAAATGATCTTTACCAATCCTAAATCAGATAGAGGACTAATATCCAATATATACAAAGAACTCAAGAAGGTGGATGCCAAAAAAATCTAATAACCCCATTAAAAAATGGGGCTCAGAGCTAAACAAAGAATTCTCACCTGAGGAATACTGAATGGCTGAGAAGCATCTGAAAAAAATGTTCAGCATCCTTAATCATCAGGAAAATGCAAATCAAAACAACCCTGAGATTCCACCTCACACCAGTCAGAATGGCTAAGATCAAAAATTCAGGTGACAGCAGATGCTGGTGTGGATGTGGAGAAAGAGGAACACTCCTCCATTGTTGGTGGGATTGCAGGCTTGTACAACCACTCTGAAAATCAGTCTGGCGGTTCCTCAGAAAATTGGACATAGTACTACCGGAGGATCCAGCAATACCTCTCCTGGGAATATACCCAGAATATGTTCCAACTTGTTATAAGGACACATGCTCCATTATGTTCATAGCAGCCTTATTTATAATAGCCAGAAGCTGGAAAGAACCCACATGTCCCTCAACAGAGGGATGGATACAGAAAATGTGGTACATTTACATAATGAAGTACTACTCAGCTATTGAAAACAATAAATTTATGAAATTCTTAGGCAAATAGATGTATCTGGAGGATATCATCCTAAGTGAGGTAACACAATCACAAAATAACTCACATGATATATACTCACTATTAATTGGATATTAGCCCAAAAATTATATTAACCAAGATACAATTTGCAAAACTTATGAAACTTAAGAAGAAGGAAGACCAAAGTGTGAATACTTTTTTCCTCCTTATAATGGGGAACAAAAAACCATGGAGGGAGTTACAGAGACAAAGTTTGGAGCTGAGACAGAAGGAAGGATCATCCAAAGACTGCCTCACCAGGGGATCCATCCCATAAACAGCCACCAAATCCAGATACTATTGCATATGCTAGCAAGATTTTGCTGAAAGGACCCTGATATAGCTGTCTCCTGTGAGGCTATGCCAGTGCCTGGCAAATGCAGAAGTGGATGCTCACAGTCATCTATTGAATGGAACACAGGACCCCCAATGTAGGAGCTAGAGAAAGTACCCAAGGAGCTGAAGGGGTCTGCAACCCTATAGGTAGAACAACAATATGAACTAACCAATACCTTCAGAGCTCATGTCTCTAGCTGCATATGAGGCAGAAGATGATCTAGTAGGCCATCAATGGGAGGCATTTGGTCTTGCAAAGATTATATGTCCCAGTACAGGAGAATAACAGGCCCAGGAAGCAGAAGTAGGTGGGTTGGGGAGCAGGGCGCAGGGAGGGTATAAGGGACTTTCAGAATAGCATTTGAAATGTAAATGAAGAAAATATCTAATAAAACAGCATACAGATAAAAAAGAAAACTGATGACAGCATTGTCGTTGGACAAATGACTATTGCCGTGCTGTCAGCATCACTGTCTCGCATTTTAATTTTTCACAAGTAAGTTAAAATGGTACTTAATTTAAAAAAAATTGCCTCTGGAAGATTTGTCTCTACACATGCCAATATTTCATACCCCTTCATAATCATCCCATGAGTTCCTGCCTCCAAGTTCCTACATTGTTTGAGTTCTTTCCCTGACTTTCTTTAATGATAGTTTAAGTTGAGAAGTGTGATCTAAAACCCTTTTCTTTTCAGCCTACTTTTATGTAGAATTTCATGTTAGCAATAGTAACTCTTAAATGTGAGTACACACATCCCACAAATCATGTGCTGAGGTAAGAATACATCTCAGAGATTAGTCTTTGCCTTCCATTTTGTTTATCCTAGGGTCACTTTGTTGTTATTATTTCAGTGTACACTGAGTACTTCAGCTGATCTGGGAGCCACAACACACTTTATCAACTTGTCTTTGCTTCCTGTGGTTATTTGAAGAAGAATGGTCCCATAGGCTTATGTATTTGAATATTTTCTAGTTGGTAGAACTGCTTGAGAAAGATTGTGGAGATATGGCCACATTGGAGGAGATACTTCACTGAGTAAGCTTCAAAATTTCAGAGGCTCCATGCCATTGCCGATGTGACCACTGCCTCCTATGTACAGATCATGTTCCCAATCATTTCAGCTGACATGCCTTTGCTCTAATATGTTCTCCCAACTATCCAAAACCATCAGCCCAATTAAATACTTTCTTTCTTTTTTAACTAGATATTTTCTGTATTTACATTTCAAATGTTATCCCCTTTACTGGTTTCCCTTCTGAAAATCCTCTCCCCACTCTCCTCTCCCCCTGCTCATCAACCCACCCACTCCTGCTTCCTGGCCTTGGTATTCCCCTATAATGGAGCACAGAACCTTCACAGGACCAAGGACCTCTCCTCCCATTGATAATATGCTCTACATATGCAGCTGGAGCCATGAGTTGCACCATGCGTTTTCTTTGGTTGGTGGTTTAGTCCCAGGGAGTTGTGGGGGTACTGGTTAGTTCATATTGTTCCTCCTATGGGGCTGAAAACCCCTTCATCTCCTTGGGTACTTTCTCTAACTCCTTCATAGTGGAGCCTATTCTCCATCCAATGGATAGCTCTGAGGCTATGCCAGTGCCTGACAAATACAGAAGTGGATGCGCAAAGACATTTTTGCTATATTAATTCTGCCAATCCATGAGCATGGGAGATAAAGAAAAAGTATAGTAAAAATGGACATCATGGCAAAGGCATTCAATGCAATCCTCATCAAAATTCCAACTCAATTTGTCATAGAGTTAGAAAGAGAAATTTGCAAATTCATTTGGAATATCAAAAAAAAAGACAGGATAGCGAAAAATATTCTCAACAATAAAATAACTTCTGGGGAAAACACCATTTTTAATCACTTTTTTATTAGATATTTACTTCATTTACATTTCAAATGCTATCCCAAAAGTCGCCTAAACCCTCCTCCTGCCCTGCTCCCCTTCCCACTCACTCCCACTTCTTGGCCCTGTTTTTCCCCTGTACTGGGGCATATAAAGTTTGGTAGACCAAGGGGCCTCTCTTCCAATGATGGCCAACTAGGCCATCTTTGCTACATATGCAGGTAGAGTTCTGGGGGTACTAATTAGTTCATATTGTTGTTTCACCTATAGCGTTGAAGACCCCTTCAGCTCTTGGGTACTTTCTCTAGCTTCTACATTGGGAGTCCTGTGTTCCATCCTATAGATGACTGTGACAATCCACTTCTGTATTTGCCAGGCACTGGCAAAGCCTCACAGGAGACAGCTATATCAGGGTCATTTCAACAAAATCTTGCTGGCATAGCAATAGTGTCTGCGTTTGGTGGCTGATTATGGAATGAACCCACGGGTGGGGCAGTCTCTGGATTGTCCATCCTTTCATATTAGCTCCAAACTTTGTCTCTGCAACTCCTTCCATGGATATTTAATTCCCTATTCTAGGGAGGAATGAAGTATCCATGAGTTAGTCTTCCTTCTTAATTTTCTTTTGTTTTTGAAGTTGTATCTTGGGTATTCTAGGTTTCTGGGCTAATATCCACTGATCAGCAAGTGAATATCAAGTGACTTCTTTTGTGATTGGGTTACCTCTCTCAGGATGATATCCTCCAGATACATCCATTTGACCAACCAAGAATTTCATAAATTCATTGTTTTTAATAGCTGAGTAGTACTCCATTGTGTAAATGGAGTACCACATATTCTGTATCCATTCCTCTGGTGAAGGACATCTGGGTTATTTCCAGCTTCTGGCTATTATAAATAGGGCTGCTATGAACATAGTGGAGCATTATCCCGAGCTTTTGTCCCCGCCGGCAAGAACACACTCAGGACAACCGGAATCTTCTGCGGCAAAAAAGCTTTATTGCTTACTTCTCAGGAGGAAGACCCCCGAACCCAGAAAATGGTGCTGCTTATATAGTAGCCCGCAGCATGACGTTTCAGCACCTGATGTGGCGTGACAGCTCCTGATTCATTGCTCGCCCATCACCCCATTACTATGCCCGGAGATGGGCAGTGACTAGGCGTGAGTTCACTCTTGCATTTGCGTGTAAGGCTCGTTTACTAGTTAGGCGCATTGGAAGCCAGCGCCATCTTATAATGGCGATTGCTCAAGGCACGGCTCTCCACAGAGCATGTGTCCTTATTACCAGTTGCAACATCTTCTGGGTATATGCCCAGGAGGAGTATTGCTGGATCTTCTGGTAGTACTATGTCCAGTTTTCTGAGGAACCGCAAGACTGATTTCCAGAGTTGTTGTACAAACTTGCAAACCCACCAGCAATGGACAATTATTCCTCTTTCTCCAAATCCTTGCCAGCATCTGCTGTAACCTGAATTTTTGATCCTTGCCATTCTGACGGGTGTGAGGTGGAATCTTAGGGTTGTTTTGATGTGCATTTCCCTGATGATTAAGGATGTTGAACATTTTTTCAAGTGCTTCTCAGCAGTAAACACCATTTTTGACCTCAAGATGTACTACAAATCAATAGTGATAAAAACTGCATGGAAATGGTACAGAGATAGACAGGAAGATCAATGGAATCGAATTGAACACCCATAAATGAACCAACACACATATTGTCACTTGATCTTTGACAAAGGAGCTAAAACCATCCAGTGGAATAAAGACAGTATTTTTAACAAATGGTACTGGTTTAAATGGCAATCAGCATGTAGAAGAATGCAAACCGACCCATTCTTATCTCCTTGTACAAAGATCAAGGCCAAGTAGATCAATGATCTCCACCTAAAACCAGAGACACTGAAGCTTATAGAGGAGAAAGTGGGAAAGAGCCTTGAACATATGTGCACAAGGGAAAAGTTCCTGAATAGAACACCAATGGCTTTGGCTTCAAGATCAAGAATCAACAAATGGGACCTCATAAAATTGCAAAGCTTCTGTAAGGCAAAGGACACTGTCAATAAGACCAAAAGGCCAACAACAGATTGAGAAAAGATCTTCCATAATCCTATATCTGATAGAGGGCTGATATCCAGTGTATACAAAGAACTTAAGAAATTAGACTCCAGAGAACCAAATAACCATATTGAAAATGGGGTAAAGATATAAACAAAGAATTGTCATCAGAGGAGTACCAAATGGCCAAAAAGCACGTAAAGAAATGTTCAACATAGTCATCAGGGAAATGCAAATAAAAACAACCCTGAGATTCCTCCTCACACCAGTCACAATGGCTAAAATAAAAAACTCAGGGTACAGCAGATTCTGGCGAGAATGTGGAGAAAGAGGGACACTCCTCCATTGTTGGTGGGAATGCAAGCTGGTACAACCCCTCTGGAAATTAGTTTGGTGGTCCTTCAGAAAATTGGACATAGGATTACCTGAGGACTCAGCTATATCACTCCTGGACGTATACCCAGAATATGCTCCAACATGTGTTAAGGACACATGCTCCACTATGTTCATAGCAGCTTTATTTTCAATAGCCAGGAGCTGGAAAGAACCAAGATGTCCTTCAACAGATGAATGGATACAGAAAATGTGGTACATTTACACAATGGAGTACTACTCAGCTATTAAAATGATGAGTTCATAAAGTTCTTAGGCAAATGGATAGAACTAGAAAATATCCTGTGTGAGGGGACCCGATTTCAAAAGAAAACACATGATATGCACTCTCTGATAAGTGGATACTAGCCTAAAAGCTCCAAATAACCAGGATACAATGCACAGAACACATGAAGCTCAAGAAGAATGAAGACCAAAGTGTGGATACTTCAGTACTTCTTAGGAGAACAAAATAACTCACAGGAGCAAATGAGGAGATAAAGTGTAGAGCAGAGACTGTACCACCTGGAGATTCATCCCATATAGTTACCAAACTCAGATGCTATTGTGGATGCCAAGAAGCCCATGCTGAAAGGAGCCTGATATGGCTGTCTCCTGAGAGGCCCTGCCAGAGCCTTACAAATACAGAGGCAGATGTTAGCAGCCAACCATTGGACTCAGTGTGTGGCCCCTAATAAAGGAGTTCAAGAAGGAAAGTTGAAGGGGTTTGCAACCCCATAGGAAGAACAGCAATATCAACCAACCAGACACTCCCCCACCCAGAACTCCCAGGGATTAAGCTATCAACAAAGGAATACACATGGATCTAGCTGCATATGTAACAGAGGATGGCCTTGTCATCAATCAATGGACAGAGAGGTCCTTGGTCCTATGAAGGCCTGATAGATGCCCCAGTACAGGGAAATCGAGGGCAGGGAGGTGGGATTGGGTGGGTAGGTGAAGGAACACCCTCACAGAAGCAGGGGAGGGAGGATGTGATAAGGTGTTTCTGGGAAGGAGGGAAACTGGGAAAGGAGATAACATTTGAAATGCACGATGATACAAAGATAGACCCTCAATAAGCTACTGTACTAGGGACAGAACTTCTGGAAAGAAAAGCTACAATGTTTCATTAAAAGATAACTTATTATACCAACTTCTCATACTGTCTTAAAAATAGCTGCCCTCATAGAGGTAGATTCTATGGCCAACTAGAAATTTAGGTCTCCAGCCAGTCTACCAAGGCCAAGATTATATTCTTTCTGATCAGATTCCAATACATACATATTACATGCATACACAATGCACTCATGCCTGAGCCTCATCTATTTCCTTGTATTCTCTTGATAATACGGAATTGATCATTCAATTCATTCATTCATTCAACAAGAATTTGGGGGCTTTCTATTTGTTACTTAAATGAAGAAGTTACAATTATCTCTTATAGCAATTGCTAAGTGTCATTGCACTTGATTGTCTGTCATATTGTGAGTGATATGATTAAGTGTCACCATTTCCTGTGGGCCACTAGAGCTGTGGGATAGTCCTGACCCAATCATTAACTACCTCTTAAAATTAAATATCCAGTCATTTCCCTGGATTAGCAGCCTATGTCTAATGAAAGTTGTATTGTTCCTTTAAAGCAGGTAGTTTTCCATGTCTCTCCTTGTCTGCATCTCTTTAATTTCTTCATTTAATTTTAATTCAGGTTGCTTCTATAAATTATTTATATGCCTTGGGTCACTATCAGTCTATGATACCCAAGTCTGTACTTCACTCAATAAACATTTATAATTATAATTTTATAGCCTCAGGTATAATGGCAAATCAATACCAGTTCACTAATGCTATAGCCCAATAATAGAGCAAGCCCACTGACAACCATTTGCATAATTTATACATAAAAGTGAAAAATGTTGATTCATCTACATACTACATTAGTGATGCCTAGCCAGAGTGATCTCTAGTCATTAGTTGCATATGACTGAAAAGCATCCCAGTCCATCCTGGTCATGTAGTGGATTTCTCTCTGCCTCTTAATGTTACTAGAAAAATGAAGGTAAAAAGCTGTTTGCTTCTTTTACTACCTTTCAACTTAATGAAGATACTTGGCCCTGACTTTTGTTTACTTCTTTTTGTTAGTAAGTCTCTGAGTATGGGATGGCCAATTCCAAATATTAAATTTCTCCCACTAAACAGCTATACTTCAGTATGGACATGTTCTTAAGTTGGTGATAAATCAGAATTCCATACAGGTAAACCAAATGTTAACATTAATTTATATGACTTATTTTGAGCATGCAGCAAAATTCCTAGCCCTAAATAAAGAATGAAAGAAAAGTTATCAGGAACAGTTAGGTTTATTTGTTCCATTATAGATTCCTAAGAAATTAGACTCCTCTGTTTTCTGTTTTAAAGCTGCCAGGAAGTATTTCCTGAGTTTCTCACTACCCCAGTCAAAATTAGCATATGACAACACTTGCCAGAGTGACTTGCTTCCTCAGATCTATGTTTCATCAAAGTCTATTATTTTCTTTCTCTGAGGAACTGACTCTACGTTACATAAGGTAGATAAGGAAAAAATAGGTGATGGTTTTACAAGATTTAAAATTTTAGGGAAGTATAATGATTTATTAAGCTCCTTGATTTGATAGTCAGTGTAATATACAAAATGATTAGTTTTCAAATCTCCATACACTTGGTTCGGAAAATAAGCTTGGGTATTACCAGATTCAAAGCTGGCTTGTTATTGTTTAAATTTAATACTTTAGGAGTAAATTAGATATTAAAATATGTGATAATTCTCTGAGAATTAGAAACACCATAATTTGCCTGGACCTACCCAAATAAAAGAAGCATGTTATTACTCATGGCCAAATATTTTTCTTAGCAAATTAAAACAACCATGAGATTCCATCTCACACCAGTCAGAATGGCTAAGATCAAAAATTCAGGTGACAGCAGATGCTGATGTGGAGAAAGAGGAACATTCCTCCATTGTTGGTGAGATTGCAAGTTTGTACAAACACTCTGGAAATCAGTCTGGTGGTTCCTCAGAAAATTGGACATAGTATTATGGGAGGATCCCGCAATACCTCTCCTGAGCATATATCCAGAAGATGCTCCAACCAGTAAGAAGGACACATGCTTCACTATGTTCATAGCAGCCTTACTTATAATAGCCAGAAGCTGGAAAGAACTCAGATGCCCCTCAATAGAAGAATGGATACAGAAAATGTGGTACATTTACACAATGGAGTACTACTCAGCTATTAAAAAGAATGAATTTATGAAATTCCTAGGCAAATGGATGGACCTGGAGGGCATCATCCTGAGTGAGGTAACCCAATCACAAAAGAATTCACACAATATGTACTCACTGATAAGTGGATATTAGCCCAGAAACTTAGAATACCCAAGATATAAGATACAATCTGCAAAACACATGAAACTCAAGAAGAAAGAAGACTAAAGTGTGGACACTTTCCCCTTCTTAGAATTGGGAACAAACCACCCATGGAAGGAATTATAGAGACAAAGTTTGGAGCTGAGACAAAAGGATGGATCATCTAGAGATGGCCATATCTGGGGACCCATCCCGTAATCAGCTTCCAAACACTGACACCACTGCATATACTAGCAATATTTTGCTGAAAGGACCCAGATATAGCTGTCTCTTGTGAGACTATGCTGGGGCCTAGCAAACACAGAAGTGGATGCTCAAGTCAGCTATTGGATGGATCACAGGGCCCCCAATAGAGTAGCTAGAGAAAGTAACCAAGGAGCTAAAGGAATCTGCAACCCTATAGGTGGAACAACAATATGAACTAACCAGTACCCCCAGGAGCTTGTGTCTCTACCTGCATATGTATCAGAAGATGGCCTAATCGGCCATCAGTGGAAAGAGGTTAATTGGTTGTGCAAACTTTATACACTTCAGTACAGGGGAATGCCAGGGCCAAGAAGTGAGAGTGGGTAGGTGGGGGAGTGGGTGGGGGAGTGTGGGGAGGGACTTCTGGGATAGCATTGGAAATGTAAATGAAATAAATACCTAATTAAAAAAAAAGGAATAGGCTGAAGTCTGAGGGTTCTCTTGTTCTGTGGTAGAATTTAAGGCCAACATTCTCTTCTCTCTATCGAATACATAAATAATTGCTCAGGGAAGAGGAATAGTATGAACTAATATGTCATCAACCTTCAAGAATTGCATGACTCATGACCCTTGACTGAGACATTGTTAATTACTGAAAGGTACTTTGAGGTTCCTGTTTTGAGTCTTCCAGTTCTGTTCATGAGGCTTTGCCTTTGAAAAGATGTACTTTGGCTCATAATTACCTGACACAATGATTATGTCATTATTTACCATAAACCTGAGCTCTCTTTGTTATGTGATGTTTTTCTTTGAATGCTTATATTTATCTATCTAGTAACTATCAATTTAATTTGATTTACCATTGCTAAATGTGGTTGGGAGAGATTCTTTTTTGAATAGTCTAGTGATAATATAACTATCTTTGAACAATATTCTACTTAAAGTTAGTATATAATAAACTAAACGGATTTTTAATTAAGACTTTTCAGAGTCTTTATATACAGTGTTTCAAGTTTGTTTTTTGGCTATAGGTATAGAGCTATTACGCTTTGAATATATTCCACCCTTCTAAGTCATGTGTACATCTCACTTTCATGCTCACAGAAATTTTATGAAAAAGGATTACTTTTCTGATCACATTACTGTAGAGGGCTTTAGGCATAGGGAGAGGTTCGGGAACAGAAGAAACAGTTAAGTCTGAAACTCAGGGAGTCCCCAACTCCATCAATTGATTGCTATATGACAGGCCTTCGAGCTGCTATTATCAGAATAAAACTTACTTGGAAAACACCTTTCAAGAAGATGTTACAAAGCACTGTGTAAAATAGAATTTGGCAATTTCGGGTCATTACTATCAGGAGTTTTTATTAATAACATTGCTGAATATGTTCTGCTGGCAGATTCTTAAGACATTTATTTTCTACCTGGTAGAACCTTCACAAAAGTAAGTTCACCTAAAGATTCTAATAAATATAAGGAATGATGAGTAGAACATTCTAACAGGACCCAAAGCACCAAGGAAGAGGAATGCTGGAAGTCTCTTAGGAGCAAAGGCTGATTATATTTTGATCACGGGAAATGGAATCTCAAAACTCTTTCCTAGTAGAGGTCAATTTAGTTTTTTTTTTCTCTGAAGTGTGTGTCAAACTAGACTTTCTAAAGGTCTCGTGATTTTAGCAGTGGGTATCTTGTATTTTATGGCTAATGGGCATTTGAGTACATACCATATATGTCCTTTTCAGAGCTGGTTACCTCACTCAAGGTAATATTCTCAAGATCCATAAACTTGCTTGCAAAATCCATGATGTCTTTGTTTCTAGTAGCTAAAGAGTATTCCATTGTGTCAATGTACAACATTTTCTTTATCAATTCTTCATTGAGGAACATCTAGTTTCTTTCCAGTTTCTGGCTATCACAAACAAAGCTGATGTGAACAAAGTTGAGCAAGTGTCTTTGTGAGAAGTTGGAGCACCTTTGGGTATATGTCCAGAAGTGGTATAGCTGGGTCTTGATGTAGAACAATTCCCAGTTGTCTTTATATATTTTGGATATTAGCCCTATATCAGATATGGGGTTAGTGAAGATTTTTTCCATTCTGTAGGCTGCTTATTTGTCTTATTGACTATGTCCTTTGCCTTCCAGAAGCTGTCCAGTTTCTTGCAGTTCCACTTATCAATTCTTGATCTTAAAGCATGAGCCACTAGAATTCTGTTTAGGAAATTTCCCCTTGTACCAGTGAGTTCAAGGCTCTTTCCGACTTTCTCTTCTATTAGATTCAGTCTATCTGGTTTTATGTGAAGGTACTTGATCCACTTGGACTTGAGCTTTGTGCAATGTGACAAATATGGATTTATTTTCATTCTTCTACATACAGAGAGCCAGTTAGACCAGCAGCATTTATTGAAGATGCTTTCTTTTTTGTATTATATATTTTTGGCTTCTTTGTCAAAGATCAAGTGTGTGTACGTATGTGATTTTATTTCTTGGTCTTCAATTCTATTCCATTTATCAACAAGTTTGTCTCTGTACCACAAGCATGCAGTTTTGTCACTATTGCTCTGTAGTGGAGCTTGAGGTCAGGGATGATGATTCACCCAGCCATTCTTTTATTGTTAAAAATTGTTTTTGCTATCCTGGGTTTTTTGCCTTTCCAGATGAATATGAGAATTACTTTTTCCATGTCGTTGAAGAATTGTGTTGAGATTTTGATGGGGATTGCATTGAATCTATAGGTTGCCTTTGGTAGGATGGCCATTTTTACTATGATAATTCTGCCAATCCATGAGCATGGGAGAACTCTCGATTTTCTGTGATCTTTGATTTCCTTCTTGAGAGACTCAAAGTTTTTGTCATACAAATCTTCCACTTGTTTGATTAGAGTTACCACAAGATATTTATATTATTTGTGGCTATTATGAAGGGAGTTGTTTTCCTAATTTCTTTCTCAACATGTTTATCATTTATATAAAGGAAGGCTACTGATTTATTTGAGTTAATTTTATATCTGGCTACTTTTCAGAAATTGTTTATCACTTGGAGAAATTTTCTGCTAATATCAAAAATATATAAAGAACTCAAGAAGCTAACTCCCCAAAAAACAAACAACCTAATCAACAAACGATGCACAGAACTAAACCAAGAATTCATAACAACCTCAGGTGACAACTCATGTCAGCAAGGATGTGGAGAAAGAAGATTACTCCTTTATTGCTTGTGGGATTGCAAACTGGTACAACCACTGTGGAAATCAACCTGGAGGTTCCTCAGAAAACTGGAAATATATCTACCTGAAAACCTAGCAATACCACTCTTGGGAATATACCCAAAAAGATGTCCCACTATGCCACAGAGGCATAGTATATTCTGCTATGTTCATATTGGCCTTATTTGTTATAGTCAGAAGCTGGAAACCAACCAGACCCATGACAGAAAAATGGGTACAGAAAATGTGGCTCATTTACACAATGGAATACTAGTCAGCTACTAAGAATGAGGACATCCTGAGTTTTTCAGGCAAATGGCTGGAATTAGAAAATATCATCCTGAGTGAAATAACTCAGACCCAAAAGGACATGCATGGTATGTACTCACTAATTTGTGGATATTAGCCAAAAAAAAAAAAAGGTACAGAATATCCAAGATACATTTCATAGAACTCAGAAAGCTCAACAAGCTGAAGGGCCCAAGTGAGGACATTTCAGTTCCACGTAGGCCGGGAAGGAAAGCAACCACAAGGGTTAAGTGAGGAAGGGACCTTTGAGAGAAAGGGATGGGAGAAGGGAAGGGAACATGATCTGGTATTGGGTAGGGGAAAAGGACTGACGCCCTGAGGACCAGCAGAAAGAATGGAAACAGGCAACTTCAGGAGGTAGAAGGTTGGAGGGGACCCCCAAAATGTACCAGAGATCTTGGAGATGAGAAACTCTTGAAACTCAAAGGGAGGAACCCTACATGAAATGCGGATAGAGGGAACTGGTAGAGACTACCTCCAGCAGAAAGAGATGGCATCATATGAGGGATGGAATTGCTATTTCACAGTCAAATCTTTGACCCATAACTTTTCCTGCCTGAAAGAACTACGGGGATGGAAAAAGGAAAAAGCCTGAGGAAATGGAATTCTAGCAACAGACATGAAGGAAGTGGGATCCAGTTCAAGGGGAAGCCCCAAAGCCTGACACTATTACTGAAGCTATGGAGTGTTCACAAAAGGTACCTATTATGAATGCCATCTGAAAGACCCAACAAGAAGCTGAGTCAGATGCAGATATATGTACCCAACCAATGAAACAATGCTGCTGACCCCTCTGGTTGAATCAGTGAAAAGCTGGAAGAAGCTGAGGAGAAGGGCGACCTTGTAGGAAGACAAGCAGTCGCCATTAACCTGGACCCCCCCAAGATCTCTCAGACACTGGACCACCAACTAGGCAGTATATATCTGTTGATATGGTGACCCAAACACATATAGAGCAGTTGACTGCTGGGTCTGGGTTAAGTCAGAGAAGATGCACCTAACCCTCAAGAGACTGGAGGCTTCAGGGAGTTTAGAGGTCTGGTGAGGTGCGAAGTGGAGGGGTGGGGATATCCTCATAAACATGGGGGAACAGGAAGGAGGTATGGGATGTGGAATAGTCAGAGGGTGGGCCGGGGTGGGGGATAAATGTATTTGATTTATTTGGTAACATTCATATTCATGCTTTTAAGATTTCACTTTTATTGCTGCTATTATATAGAAGCTGTATAGTTTTAACAGCCTTATTAAAAACTCAATAATTAACAAAAGAAAAAAGAAAAACTTCTTCAGTGTTAAAAAAGAAACGATTTAATAAAGAGGTAGAAAAAAAAATTCCCAGTTTTCTGAGAAACCACTGATTTGATTGCCAAAGTGGTTGTAGAAGTTTTCACTCCCAGCAGCAATGGAAGAATACTCCCCCTGCTCCACATCCTTGCCAGCATGTGCTATCTCTTGAGTTTTAAATCTTAGCCATTCTGATAGGTAAGAGGAAACCTCAGAGTTATTTTTATTTGCATTTCCCTGATGACTACAAGGACTTTGAACTTTTTTTTAAGTGCTTCTGGGCCATTTGAGATTGTCTGTTGAGAATTCTCTGTTTAGCTCTGTATGCAGTTTTAAATTGGGTTATTGGGTTTGTTGATGTCTAACTTCTTTAGTTCTTTATATATTTTAGATATTAGCCTTTTGTCAGATGTAGGGTTGTTGAAGATCCTTTCCCAATCTGTAGGCTGCCATTTTGTCCTATTGACAGTCATATCCACAAGATAGAGACCAGGGATAAGGGAGGATCTCAAAGCTGTGACTGAAAACACTGGAGATATGGAACCAGAAGTGTCTACCTCCTCTTGCTAGGTAGGAGCAATATGAGCACAAACCCACCCACAAAACTTTGGACTTAATTTTTTTTTCTGTCTACAAGAAATGCAGGAATGAAGGATAAAGCAGAGCCTGAGGGAATGGCCAATCAATAACTGGCCCAACTTGAGACTCATCCATGGACAAAAAGTAATCTCTGACACTATTAATAATACTCTGTTATGTTTGCAGACAGGAATCTAGCATTGATGTCCTCTGAGAGGCTCCTCCCAGCAGCTAACTCAGACAGGTGCAGACATCCACATCCAAAGAGTGGATTGACCTTAAGTGCCCTCTTTGAAAAATAAAAAGAAGGATTGAGGTCCCCAAAGGGGATAGGATCGCCACAGGCAGATCAATAGAGTCAACTAACATAGGTCCTTTGACTCTCCAAGATTGGATCACCTCAAACGAACCTAAATGGTCAGAACCTAGGTTTCCATGCACATATTTAGCAGATGGTCTTTATGTGGGTCCTGAACAACTGAAGGGGGAAGAATCCCAAAGGCTGTTGCCTGTATGTGGGATATGTTCTTCTAATTGGGATGCCTTGTCTGGCCTCAGTGGGAGAGAATGTTCCTAGCCTCACAAATACTTGATATGCTGGGGTGGGGGGATACCCAGATGGTCCCCACCCACTCAGAGGAGAATGGGGATTAGGAGAGAATATGGGAGAGGGGGACTGGGAAGGGGCAGTGAGCAAGAGTTAAAGTGATTAAATAAGTAAATAATTAATAAATAAATAAATAAATAAATAAAGCAGAGGGTGACAGAGCAGGATACCATGAATCCTCTCCATCACAAATATGCTCCCATAAAACCAAAACAAAACAAATTTTAAACAGTTCAAAAACAGAAATAAACATGTAGACCACATGGAGGAATAATCTATGCTCATTAAGCATCATAATAAGATGTATTCATTTTAAAAATCCCATCCCACAATATAAGCTGAGGGACCTGAAGAGAGAGACAGCTCAGAATTTAAGAGCACTGCATCCTCATGCAGTGACCCAGTTCAATTTCCAACACTCTTATGGTTTCTCACAAGCTCCTGTATTTCTAGGCCATGGACAAACACCCTTGCAGTTTGAAAAAAGGTAATAAAAAAGTTGGGTATAAAAATTATAGATAAAATGTTGCAGGAGTTTAGAAAAAAGAACACCAGTTTCAGGATAATATAAGAGATATATGTTCATTTCTAGAACATGCATATTCTCTAATAGTCTCTTTTTTCAAACATGTTAGTTTATGCTAAGTTTGATGACTTGAGGATCTAAATATTACTCAGAAAAAGTTTCTATGAAGAGATATTATTATTGATAAGTTATAGCAGATCTTTAGTCTTCATTATTTATATGGCCTAAGAGTTATTTAAGTTGTTTAACCTTACAAGTGGTTTTGAAACACAATGTAAGTTCTGGAATTCAACTCATATACTCTGCAAGAGAAGTTAGTGCTCTTAACAATTAGGCCATCTCTTCATCCTTGACTAGACTCCTGTTTTTTTGTTTTGTTTTGTTTTGTTTTGTTTTTTAATTAATCATTGTATTTGTTTACATTTCAAAGGATATTCCCCTTCCAGGTTACCCCTCCACAAACCTCTATCCCACCCCCCCTCTCCACCCCACCCTTTGCCTCTATGAGAGTACTTCTCTACTTACCCACTCCTGCTTCACCCTCTATCATCCCCCTACTCTGGGGAATCAAGCCTCTTTACCACCCATTGATGTCACAGAAGGCCATCCTCTGCTACATATGTATCTGAAGTCATAAGTCCCTCCATGTACACTCATTGTTGGGAGCTCTGGCTAGTCCAGTTAGTTGATATTGTTCTTCCTATGTAGTTACAATCCACTTCAGTTCCTTCAGTACTTCCCCTAGTTCTTCCAATGGGGTCCCTGGGCTCAGTTAGATGATTGGCTGTGAGTATCTGCATCTGTATTGGTTAGGTGCTGGTAGAATCTCTCAGGGAACAGCCATATCAGGCCATTGTCAGCAAGGGCTTCTTGGTATCAGCAATAGTGCGTGTGTGTGTGTGTGGTGGGGGATGGTGGTGTCTGCAGATGTGATGGATCCCTATGGGGAAGTCTCTGGATGGACATATCTTCAGTCACTGGTCCATGTTTTGTCTCTCTTTCCTTTGGACAGGAACAATTCTGGGTTAAAAATTTTGAGCTGCACAGCCAGCCATTGGACTGAGCAAGAGGTCCCCAATAGAGGAATTAGAAAAAAAAAGACTGAAGGACCTGAAGGGGTTTGCAACCCCATAGTAAGAACAACAATATCCACCCATCAGACCCTCAAGTGTTCCCAGGGACTAAACCACCAACCAAAGACTACACATGGAGGGACCAATGGCTCCAGCCGCATATGTAGCAGAGGATGGCCTTGTGGGGTATCAAGGGGAGGAGAGGCCCTTGGTCCTGTGAAGGCTGGATGTCCCAGTGTAGGGGAATGCCAGTGTGGAGAGGCAGGAGTGGGTGAGTGGGTGGGGGAACACCCTCATAGAAGCAGGGGAAGGGAGAGTTTCTGGGGCAGGGTGAAACTGGGAAAGGGGATACCCTTTGAAATGTAAATAAAGAAAATATCCAATAAAATATTACACAAGAAAAAATTTTTGAGCTGCATAGGTGCCCTCATCCTTCAACTGGGGGCCACTGGAGGTGGTCTCTACAGATTGTATTTCCCCTTTGTTGGGTATTTCAGCTAAAATCATCACCATTCATTCCTGGGAGCCTCTTAAGCTCCACATGGTTTGTGGGTTGTATCATGGGTAATCTGGGTTTGGGTGATAATATCCGCTTATCAGTGAGGATATACTATGTGTGTGTTTTTTGTTTTTTGGTTTTTTTTTTTTTTGTTTTTTTTTTTGTTTTTTTTTTTTTTTTTGCATCTGGGTTACCTCACTCAGCATGATAATTTCTAGTTCCATCCATTTGTCTGCAAGTGTCATGAAGTCCTTATTCTTAATATTTAAGAACTACTCCATTGTGTAAATGTACCACATTGTCTCTATCTAGCTTTCGTTGAGGGACATGTGCGTTGTTTCCAGCTTCTGGTTATTATTAATAAGGCTGCTATAAACTAAATAGAGCATGCATCCTTGTTATATGTTGGAGCATCTTTAGGGTATATGCCCAGGAATGGTTTAGTTGGGTCTTCATTTAGAAGTATTTCTAATTTCCTGAGGGACTGCCAGATTGACTTCCAAAGTGGTTTTGCTTTTACCAGCTTGCAGTCTCACCAGTAACGGAGGAGTGTTCCGCTTTCTTCACATCCTCCTCTCCAGCATCTGTTGTCACCTGAGTTTTTGATCTTAACCTTTCTGATTGGTGTGAGGTAGAATCTCAGGGTCATTTTGATTTGCACTTACCTGATGAATAAGGATATCGCACATTTCTTTAAGTGCTTCTCAGCCATTCTATATTCCTTAGTTGGGAACTCCATTTTATACTACACATATTTTAGCTTGTCAGACAATGGAGATAAGGCTGTTAAGATTGTCATTATGGCAACATTAAAATATTTTCTTTCCACATTTGGGGTTTCTGTCCTTTTTTTCTTGTATGTTTGCCAAAATTCATCATGATTTCTACTTCCACGAGCTTGAGACATTAACTATGTTCTGTTTTCAGTCCCTCCAATAGAAGCATCAGATACTTGAATGTTTTTCAAAGATTCCTTCTCTCGGCTGCTTGAGACTATTAGTATTGAGTGTGCAAGCCATAGACATGGTGTAATGCTTAAGACATAGAAAAATGTTCATATACACAGCATGAATAACTTCTCATAAGTTAAAATGTTCTAACAACAGGGGTGAGAATGAGACTCTCACATGCCAACAACCAAATGAGAAGTATCTGTGAACCAGGTAAGAAATATCTCACACACAGAGAGAAGCTATCATAAAATTTACAATCCAAACAAAACCGATTAGGTATATGGTTGAGTTGTTTATAACTTATGGCTATTAAGTCACTTGTGTTAACTGCTAATATTTGAGTTGTTGCATGGAGTAACCTTCTTCTTCTTCTAAGCTAAACATAGCAAAGTAAGTGCAACTTTGGAAATCCAAGCCTTTATTCTTCAAATCCCTAACATATGAAAGACATCATGTAAGTCAGGGAGGCATATCCATATTTTCTCCCGTCCATTTCAACTGATTTGAGTAAGTTAATATTTAATACCAAATATGTTTCTGAAATATATATGTATATATACATACATACATACTCATATATATAGGGTGAATAGACTAACCAAATCATAACTGTCTTATGCTTAAAGCTTAATTGCCATCAGTGTCCACTGTAATTTGTTCTACAATCTCAGTGACTATCAACACCCACAAATGATCAAATTCCATATATAAAAGCCATACTAGGATTTTTGCACACTTCTCTGCCTCTTTTAAATAATCTGAACATTTTTAATTTTCTAACAATAAAAAAGTTGTATGGACAATTACTATACTATATTGTTGAGAAATTTGTGAAATTTGTAACGACACAATTTTTATCCTCCAAATATTTACCACCCTTGTTTATTGAAACATGGATATAGAACTAACTGATACAGACAGCAGGCTATACATCTGAAAAATGTTCAACACACTAGCCACATTAAACATTCAACATCATGTTGATATGATGAGATTATTACTTCACAGTCCAATAAAGAAACTATGGTGACTGAAAGAACATTCCTTGTGACTAAATACTTTCAGTTATTGAATAGTCATTGAAAATATCAAACAAGGAGGTAATGTATAAGTTTCATTATGTAATTTTATCAAGACCTCTTGTCCTAAATAGAAAATATGTCTTTTAAAAATGATGAATTTTGATTTATTTATTTTTTTCTGTTGATTGTCTCCCACCAGTCATAGTGATATCTGGGCTGTGTAAAAACCATTTTTTCTGTTGCGTCCTTTCAATTTCCTTGTATCTTTTAATCACAAGATGTGATGAGACAGGGCATTTTTCTTAGTAGGAGACAGGTCTCTTGACCTTGTTATAAGGACTTGCTTAAGGATCCAAGTACAGCTCAATGCTCTGTGATGCTTAGGACTAGACTGATTGTGGAGTCTACTCTCACAGAGAAGCAGACTACAGAGTAATAAGTAGAGAAAGAAACAATCTGCTCAGCCCTGTATCTACTTTACAATATCTTGATTATTTCCAATTTGAAAATATTAATGAATTGCTATAAATATTGAAATTGAGATTTTGTGTGAGGAAAACTCTTCATTTTTTTGGTATTAAATCCATAAAATTTCAATTATTGTGTTATATATAACATAAACATATTCAGTTTGTTAAGAATCTTCTATACTGGTTTATAAAGTACTAGTAGCTTCTGACTTTCATGCCAGTAACCTGAGGAGGCACACTTGGTTTTCAGTTTATTTTCAATAACAAATTTTCTTATCCATAAATAAAGTATGTGTGCTGACTATGTCAACTTAACTAAATCTAGAGTTATCAGAGAATAGGGAGCCTCAATTGAGAAAAAATGCCTCCATAAATTCCAGCTGTATGCAAGTCTGTAGGATATTTTGCTAATTAATGATAGGTGTGGGATGCCCAGCCCATTTTGGATGGGACCACTCCTGAGAAATTAGTGCTGGCTTCTATAAGAAAGTAGGCTGAAAAGTAATAGTAAGCTGGACATTAACAACCATCCCTCCCCTGAAAAGAACATTAATGGCTTATGCTCTATGATCAAGAATGAACAAATGGAGCCTCATAAAATTGCAAAGCTTCTGTAAGGCAAAGGACAGTGTTAATAGGACAAAACGGCAACCAACAGAATGGGAAACGATCTTTACCAATCCTACATCCAATAGAGTTCTAATATCCAATATGTACAAAGAACTCAAGATGTTAGACTACAGAGAATCAAATAACCCTATTAAAATGGGATGCAGAGCTAAACAAATAGTTCTTAACTGAGGAATAATGAATGGCTGAGAAGCACCTAAAGAAATGTTCAATGTCCTTGGTAATCAGGGAAATGCAAATCAAAACAACCCTGAGTTGCCACCTCACACCTGTCACAATGACGAAGATCAAAATCTCAGGTAACAGCCAGTGCTGGCAAGGATGTAGAGAAAGAGGAACATTTCACCATTGTTGGTGGGATTGCAGGCTGGTACAACCACTCTAGAAATCAATGTGGTGGTTCATTAGAAAATTGGACATACTATTACTTGAGGACACGGCTATACCACTCCTGGGCATATACCCAAATGATGCTCCAATATATAACAAGGACACATGCTCCACTATGTTCATAGCAGCCTTATTTATAATAGCCAGAAGCTGGAAAGAACCCAGATGTCCTTCAACAAACGAATGGGTGCAGGAAAATGTGGTACATTTACACAGTGTAGTACTACTCAGCTACCAAAATCAATGACTTCATGAAATTCTTAGGCAAATAGATGGAACTAGAAAATATCATCCTGAGTGAGGTAACCCAGTCACAAAAGAACACACATGGTATTCACTCACTGATAAGTGGATATTAGCCCAAAAGCTCAGTATACCCAAGATACAATTCACAGACCACATGAAGCTTAAGTGTGGATGCTTAAGTCCTTCTTAGAAGGGGGACCAAAATACACACAGGAGGGAAATATGGAGACTAAATGTGGAACAGAGACTGAAGGAAAGGCCATCAAGAGACTGCCACACCTGCAGATCTATCCCATATACAGTCACCAAACCCAGACACTATTGTGGATGGCAAGAAGTGCTTGCTGACAGGAGCCTGAAATGGCTCTCTCCTGAGAGACTTTGCCAGATCCTGACAAGTACAGAGATGAATGCTCTCGGTCAACCACTGGACTAAGCATGGGGTCCCCAATAGAGGAGTTAAAGGTTTGAAGGAGCTGAAGGGGTTTGCAACCGAACAGGAAGAACAATATCAACCAACTAGACCACCCCAGAGCTCCCAGTGACGAATCCACCAACCAAAGAGTATACATGGAGGGACTCATGGCTCCAGCTGCATATGTATCAGAGCATGGCCTTGTGGGGCATCAAGGGGAGGTGAGGCCCTTGTTCCTGTAAAGGCTCAATGCCAGGATGGGGAGGCAGGATTGGGTGGGTAGGTGTTTGGGGGAGCACCCTCATTGAAGCAGGGGAAAGGAGAGTTGGATAGGGAGATTTGAGGGGGGTATGTGGAGGACCGGGAAAGGGGATCACACTTGAAATGTAAATAAAGAAACTATCCAATAAAAGAAAAAGAAAACAAACAAACAAAAATAAAGAAACACCCCTCCATGACTGCTGCATGAGCTGCTGCCTCCAGATGCTGCCCTGCCTGAGTTCCTGTTCTTGCTGCTTTTGATGATGCTTTGTTATATGAAACTGAGATGAAAGGATGGACCATGTAGAGACTGCCATATCCAGGGATCCACCCCATAATCAGCTTCCAAATGCTGACACCATTGCATACACTAGCAAGATTTTACTGAAAGGACCCAGATGTAGCTGTCTCTTGTGAGACTATGCCGGGGCCTAGCAAACACAGAAGTGGATGCTCACAGTCAGCTAATGGATGGATCACAGGGCTCCCAATGGAGGAGCTAGAGAAAGTATCCAAGGAGCTAAAGGGATCTTCAACCCTATAGGTGGAACAACATTATGAACTAACCAGTACCCCTGAGCTCTTGACTCTAGCTGCATATGTATCAAAAGATGGCCTAGTCGGCCATCACTGGAAAGAGAGGCCCATTGGACACGCAGACTTTGTGTGCCCCGGTACAGGGGAACGCCAGGGCCAAAGGGGGGGAGTGGGTGGGTAGGGGAGTGGGGGTGGGTGGGTAAGGGGGTCTTTTGGTATAGCATTGGAAATGTAAATGAGCTAAATACCTAATAAAAAATGGAAAAAAAAAAAAAAAAAAAAAAAAAAAAAAAAAAGAAACTGAGTGTGAAATAAACCCTGTCCTCCCCAAGCTGGGGAGGTCATTGTGTTTTATCACAGCAATAGTAACCCTGAGTAAGACAAATTGTTTCCAGAATCATGGGACGGATCTGATTTTGTTATTTGGGAAGGATTCTAGAAGGACTTTGGAACTTTGGGCTAGAAAATCCATTGAATGTTTATAGGTTTGTGAACATTTTGTGGGAGCTTGGAAGATAGGAATGTTAAGAGCCATTCTGACAATGGAAGCCTGGATTTAAAAATTCCAGAGGGAAGTTGGAAAGTCACTGAAAGACTACCAGTGCCATATGCTATTTTGAGTTGAGAATCTGTGGGTTTGGTTATGTGGACCTGAAGCATCAGCTCTGATTAAGAGTAGACCAGAAACACTGAGAAAAAAACTCTTGTTTCCTGGAACAATTGATGATGGTTAGTCAGAGTTATGAGGAGAGGGCAGCATCATTAAAATAAAATCTTGGAAGTATTTTCTTGCTATTAATGTACAGTGGCTGTTTTCCTCAGATGTACCTGAGGTACCAAGGGTGTGCCTTACACTGGCAACCAAACTTGATAATGGCCAAGAGTCACCATGGTACTGGTTTGAAGTCATGAAGGAATCATGAAAAGTAGCTGAAGCACTGTACTGTAAAAACCAATGACAGGCCATTGGAGAAAGTTTAACTATAATAGCAGTTAAGTCCCAAGATTGAAGGGGCCTTGGATAGGAGTTGAGGTTTGATAGTATGAAAAGAGCCTAGGAGAGGCTACCAGTGATAGTGCAGTCCAGATACAGAAGAGATTCCAGCATTTTGGAGGTGCCAGGCCGATGGGAAGACGACAAAGAATAGCAGCAGATATAGAGTGGAGCATGCTAGAACCTAGAGGACAAGTTGTATCTGCTACAGATGGTGAAGCCAGAGAAGAGACCCAAGCCCCTTGGAAAATCTCAGAAGTCAGTGAGTGAATCCCAGATAACCCTGAGTTATTTACATTGTTGCAGCTTGGTTTTTCTTTGGTCAGACTCTGTGACTTTTTGCTAATTTTCTTTCAATATTTGGGAGAGTTTGCTTTTGAAACATCTAAATGTAATTCTATTACATGAAATTTAAAATTAAATATTCATTTTTCATTAATAATGGTTATCAGAATTATTATATTTTTAAAAAATTCAACAAAATCTGTGCAGTTTGTAGAAGTTGTCAATTTCACATAAGTTGTAGGATTTCAGATGCAGAATTGTCCATAATTATAGTTGATTTTCTTTATGAGTTGACATGCTGCAACTTATTCCATCATGAATGTTTGCTCTACCTGCTTTTGCATCTCTTTTCATACTGTATTATTGTGATTTACTTATACACTTTTAGTTTTAAAATTTTGTTATAACCTTTAATTTTTCAGAGTTCTTATTTTTATTTTTTCACAACATTTTTGGTGAGTTACCAGTCTACTGCTTTGATCCTTTAACCTGGTCAAGTAACATTAAAACTTTACCACTATTTATGTTACCTCCCCTTCCTGTTATAAGCTATAGTTGTCTAAAATAACTTCCTCATGTTTATTAGCACCCAAAGGACAGTGTTGTAATTCTAACTTTTGGTATCAGATATGATGTAAAAGATTCAAGAAGAAAGAGGAAGTTTGCCCACATGTTGCCTTCCTGATACTATAAGGCTCTTATTTAGATTCTATAATGCTCTTTTTTTTTCTTTTCCATTTTTATTAGGTATTTAGCTCATTTACATTTCCAATGCTATACCAAAAGTCCCCCATAGCCACCCACCCCCACTCCCCTACCCACCCACTCCCCCTTTTTGGCCCTGGTATTCCCCTGTACTGGGGCATATAAAGTTTGCGTGTCCAATGGGCCTCTCTTTCTAGTGATGGCCAATTAGGCCATCTTTTGATACATATGCAGCTAGAGTCAAGAGCTCCGGGGTACTGGTTAGTTCATAATGTTGTTCCACCTATAGGGTTGCAGATCCCTTTAGCTCCTTGGGTACTTTCTCTAGCTTCTCCATTGGGAGCCCTGTGATCCATCCATTAGCTGACTGTGAGCATCCACTTCTGTGTTTGCTAGGCCCCGGCATAGTCTCACAAGAGACAGCTACATCTGGGTCCTTTCGATAAAATCTTGCTAGTGTATGCAATGGTGTCAGCATTTGGATGCTGATTATGGGGTGGATCCCTGGATATGGCAGTCTCTACATGGCCCATCCTTTCATCTCAGCTCCAAACTTTGTCTCTGTAACTCCTTCCAAGGGTGTTTTGTTCCCACTTCTAACGAGGGACATAGTGTCCACACTTCAGTCTTCATTTTTCTTGAGTTTCACGTGTTTAGGAAATTGTATCTTATATCTTGGGTATCCTAGGTTTTGGGCTAATATCCACTTATCAGTGAGTACATATTGTGTGAGTTCCTTTGTGAATGTGTTACCTCACTCAGGATGATGCCCTCCAGGTCCATCCATTTGGCTAGGAATTTCATAAATTCATTCTTTTTAATAGCTGAGTAGTACTCCATTGTGTAGATGTACCACATTTTCTGTATCCATTCCTCTGTTGAGGGGCATCTGGGTTCTTTCCCGCTTCTGGCAATTATAAATAAGGCTGCTATGAACATAGTGGAGCATGTGTTCTTTTACCAGTTGGGGCATCTTCTGGATGCTCTTTTTATTTAGAGAACATTTATTCAGTATTTTAGAAACGTATCTTCTAGAAACGAGTATGCTGGATTTTCCTTCTTCTTTGGATGTTTTTGATTCCTGAAATATGTGTTCATTGAATGAATGAATATTGGTTGATAGTTCTTTGCATTTGCTGCTTAAAAAACCCTGTGCTTGCTCACTCCTCTCTCTCCCTGATGTGATGGAAAATCTCATTGGCCATTCAGAGCCTTTGGGACCAGGGAGGAAGGGCTCACTTCCCTTGTAGACTCACTTTTGTCCTCTCTCTTCTGAATGGCCATATTTCACTATGTGGATTTCCTGGCTTAATATTAAGTTCAAGTTGTTTTCAGAATTCATTGTATGTGTTGTGCTAATACTTGAAAGTTATAGAATTGATTTTTTTGATGTTTCTGTTGCTTTGTTTAAATTTTCAATCTTCTGGGGGCAATTACGTTAGATTTGTAACAATTCTCCCACAGGTCACTGGAGCTGTGCTCGCTTTTTCCCCCCTCATTTAGTCCAACTGTTTAAGTTTATCTGTCCTCAAGGGCACTGATGTTTATGACTGTCTCATTCATCCTGTTATTTTCCATTGTTCATTTAATAATCCGTGGTGATTATTTTCCCCTTATATTTCTCCTGTTTTTTAAAATATCTTCTATTGCTTTATAAATATTTATTGATTTTTAATGAACTTTTAATTTATTGATTTGAATGGCTTCTAACAGGTTTGTACTTCTCACAGAAAGTGCTTCATTATGCATACCTTAAATCTTTTCTCGCTGATTTTTCACATCTTCATGATTTCAACAATAGCACATACTTACTGCCTTTTCCTTTCAACTTAAGATGTTACTATTGCTTTATGTTGGTTAAATTGGGTTTTGAGACAACAATACTTCAGATACATCATTCATGAGACTGGATGTCACTCCAACTTTTTGCTCTGAGTTTTGTCACCATACAGACAGCAGAAAGAAAGGCACTGCTGTGTTACTGCTGTGTGCTGTCTAGCTTCTCACAGCTGAGTAAATTTTCAAATGCCAATGAAATCTAAGGGGATCTGGGGTTCTTTTTCTTCTTGCAATGAAAGACTGCCTCTTTAGTCACTCTTCATAGTAGCAGAGGCTAGAAGGGCATCGCTTTAGTTCTTTTTCTACTGTGGTAAGTAAATCACCCCAAAAAGAGCAACTTGAAGAAAGTCGTCTCTATTTTGTTTCACGGGTCAATGTCCAGCTCCCCATGGCTCTGAAGTCATGGTTATGGGAGCTTGAAGTAGCTTGTCAAAACCTGGCCTAAGTCAAAAGAGGATAGCGAATTTGCTGCACATTGGTTGCTTTTCACCACTTAGTCTCGATTCCCAGTGAGGGCATGGTGCCACCCACAGGTCTTCACACATGAGTTAAAGCTATCAAAATAATCCCTACAAGCCTTTATCCAGATGATTCTAGATTAGGTCATATTTACAGTACTAACCACCACAGGCACTTATGGCTACCATGAAGGCCTCAGCTTCCTAGTTTATGTTCTCTGACTCAGCATTAGTTTGGGGATAGGGAATTAGTTTGTTTTGTACCCATAAGAGTGGGGTCTAGGTTCTCTATTTAACTTCTGAATGAATAACTGTGAGGTCACAATTTTTCTAAGACATTTGGTTGCTAGACCTGTTGTCTAAAAGACCCCACCATGCTTGTTTCCCCTTTCTAGATCCTTGACTAAGAGGCAGCAGGCTTAAACTGTAGATTTCTAGTCTGATCCCATAAGTGTTTTGAGGTTATTATTTTCTTAATGTCCAGTCTGGGTTGCTGGAGGCAACATGAAAACCAAGGAGAGCATAATTAACGTTTACCTTGAATAAAATATCCCTTGTGGTTTCCCTTCTTTTCTCCATACTTGAGAAGCTCACATGGTTACTTAGTGTGTAATTCCCAGGGATTAAAGTCTCTTGCATTGAGAAAGTGGCAGAAATAACACTGTTCCAATTTCAGGATCAAAATGTGGCCTAAATAGTGCTTTCCTTCCAATGCATTAAATACTTCTACTCTTCACTAATATAAATAATGGCAATATACTAACTGAGTTTAGGTTTGCTATTTTTAATTTCTCTATGAATAAATGATGTTTATAAAAAGGTTCTGGCTAGTTGAATGAAAAATGTTTGCAAGTTACCAAGCAACAGCAATATTCCTCCTACCTATACTGTTTAGATGCTACACACTTCACCTTGTAGTCTTCATCCTTACATGACCACTTGGTGTAAGAGGGGAACATTTTAATTCTTTGAGGCATGTTGTGAGATTTTTTTCCCCTTCTTTCTTTGTTGCCCTTTCTCTTAACATAAGTATGTACTGTGCAAGAAGAATTCAGCCAAGTACTTGGGGTACACAAAAAAACTAAGTAAGTATATATTTGTCTTTATAGAGCCTAAGGTAAAGGGACAAAGATAGGGGACAAAGAACACTGGAAAAAAATGAAGAATTGGAGTTGGAGTTGGAATTGGAGTTGTTTTAATCCATTGTGAATCATATATGTGCAAATGTAAAGCAGAGTATGAATTATAAATATTATAGGGCTTGCTTTGCAATAAAATATAAACATTATACAAATTAATTCAGTGCAGCTTTAGAAATGCATAAATGCATAAAAGACCTATAAAATGAATAATAATAGTAATATTGGTAACATAGAATTGATCAATCACCCAAGAAATTCTTTGCAAAAATTGTTTTCATTATTCCTCCTAACACCCTTTGAGGCAGGCCACTTTTAAGTACTTTTCCATATGCGAAATCTGTTAACTTAGGTAGCCAATTGATACTCTAGAAATGAGGAGTGTCATCCTACCTTACATGTGCTTTCCAAGGACTCTTGGGGGCTAGAAGAAATGTCAGCAACTTTTATTCAGATTTGTGAGTGTGTGTGAGTTATGTACTAAGCATGTATCTTGCAATGCAAGTCTGACTGTATAATTTATAATTGAAGCTGGTCTGTTACCTCTGTCTTCAGTTCTCACTTATCACTCTGCCAATCAGCTTAACAAGCTTTCTATTAATCCCATTTCCCAAACCTTTCAAAAAGTAAGAGCTGCTTCCCTAAATGATTAATTCTATCATCTCTACAGAATGCACATTACATGTAAATCTTGTTTTTCATTAGTGTGCTAATACTGTACTTTCTTCATAAAATGGTTTAAAATAATTTTAAAGAACCCTGTTCATATTATATCAAATAGTCCCTTTCCTATAGATTTGAATCCTACCCTGCATCTCTGAACTTCCTCTTCCATCCCTGTATCACCTTTATTATAGTAAACAGCAGACTGAATTGTAAATATACGTTCTGTGATATTTTGTATGAGAAACGTGCCACGTTTTTTGTCAGTTATTTGAAAACTAAGTCTCCAGTTGGTGACACCGAGGTTATGTCCTTGACTGAGGAAGTATTACACTGGAGACAGGCTATGAGAGCTTAAAGACCAGACTCCCCCACACTTCCAGTTCAGTCTCTTTGTTTTCTGTGATTCAAGATGTGAGTTCTGAGACTGAAGTTATAGGTGCTGTGTTTGCCACATGCTTTTTCCTTGGTCCTAGTGTTTTACCTAGCAACAGGAAGGTAATTGATACACAGCATGCATATTATCTATAGCTTTTGTTTTTCAAATTTATTTGGGAATTTTTATTTGGTTAAGGTGTTTATTTAGGGAGATCTAAAACTCATGAGATTTGGTTCTTCTAGATCAGTGGTTCTCAACCTTCCTAGTGCTATGATTCTTTAATACAGTTTCTCACGTTGTGGTGGCCACAATCATAAGGTTATTTGTTGCTACTCTTATGAATCACAATACAAATATCTGATATGCAATATCCAAAGGGTTTAGTTGAGAACTTCTGCTCCAGAAATCCCAGCAATTTATTCTGTTCTTGTAATTAAGATTTCATTTTAAATACTTAGGGATGTGTTTGCAATCAGGAACTTTGTATCTCAGCCTAAAAGCATCCTTTTTTACAATAGTCGCTGAATTAATGATTCTAGAAATGAAATGTGGTTTCAGTGGCAGCTACAATCACTCCCCTCTATGTTCATATGCCTTGGTAAGTTTTCTAACTCATCTTAGGCTGATATGCATTTTAGTCATTTAACAGAATCCCAGGTGACTGTTAACTTTAAGGAACATGTTTACTCCTTAGGGGTGAAAAAAACAAAAACAAATGTGATTCCTTTAAAATAAATATGCATTTGTTTCTATGGATTTCTCCTTGGATATTTCTAATGAAGTATGCCCCTTTAACTGAGTCTTCTGGAAGAGTGGGAAAAGTCCTAACAGTAAGCTGTAACCTCAGCAGATGGCCATTAAATGCTTCTATAATATTTAGGTTGTCCTCTCACAACTGCAACTGAAGAATGCAGTATTTAAGTGTTCAAGTGAAGCTTTGGGTATTTTCCAGTTTCCATCATCTGTTGATCTCTTCTTATCAACAGATGCTGAATAATTTTTTAGAATTCTTCTGAAAAAAAATTGCTTTTGGCATCACACATTTAGTTACATATATCTATAGGAAAACATTGTTGATATTTGAGACTTCTAATTGCAGATAATAAATGTCACAAAAAATTTTAAAAAATAAAAAAATGGACTTTTCCACTAAGCAATAGAAGTTAAAAATACCTGAACTATTAGGATGACTTCACACTACTGTGTCATAATTATTCTCAGATGCAGTAATTCAATGCAGCACGGATACTTTTTCCCCACTGCTTTTCTGAATGAAAACATGTATTAGCAAAGAAGAAATCCTATGAATACTCTATTCAAAACAACCTAGCCATGTTCATTTTCTGAATGTGTCTAATTCAAGTTCATCCTTGGTTTAGTAGCTGATAATGAATGAATGGGTCAAGAAATTTCTCTGGGCGAAGACTGAGTCTTATTTGCTTTGAATAGACAACTGCAGATATTTAATATCTGGAAAAAAGTAAATTTAAACGAAACTGTTGATTGTTAGCTTTGCTTTGTAAAGGGGTTTACATGGCTCAATTGGTCTCTAAATATGTTCATTCTCTGATAAAATTTACTTTATCAAAATCATCAGATAAAATTTACCTCTAGCTGAACAGGTTTGCTCTGTCTGGGTACAAGTGCAGATAGTGTGATGTGAGCAGCAGTGAGTTCCATAAAGAACTGTGTGTGCATGTGCATGTATGTGTGAATATATATATATATATGCTATATTATATACAAACATATAACATACACATAGATATATAATATATAACATTGCATATGTATAACATAATCTTGCATATATATGTTACATATTTTACTGTCTCATCAGCTACAGCAAAATCTAGAACATAATTGAATTCCTATCAAACATTCATTCCTTGGGGGCTGTGGAAACTGTTTTGTTAAATGACTGTTGTGGCTAGGCAGTGGTGGCACATGCCTTTAATTCCAGCACTTAGGAGGTTGAGGCAGGCAGATTTCTGAGTTTAAGAGGCCAGCCTGATCTACAGAGTGAGTTCCAGGACAGCCAGCGTTAAACAAAGAAATCCTGTCTCCCTGTCTCAAAAAAAAAAAAAAAAAAAAAAAAAAAAAAAAAAAAAGAAAAGAAAAGAAAAGAAAAGAAAAGAAAGAAAGAAAGAAAGTGTCTGTTGTGTGTGAGAGTCAGGAAAATTGTGGATCTACTTCTCCTACAGTTCCCTTCTTCCCCAAGTCCTCTTTAATTGTCTTTCGTTAGGTAAGCTGTTCAGACCCACTGTAATCTCTGAAATGCTGAAATATGGAACTGTTGCAAATTCTGCATGATTCCTCTATTCTCTCCCTTTTCCTTTGCCCTCTCAATTATCCAATTTGGAATAGACGATATAATTGAACTTCGGTCAGCAAGGAACTAAACTACTCTTTGTATTAGAGGGGGAAAAAAAAGACTACCTGGGCCAAGCATGCTGCTCTATGTACTCTTTCATACAATGCCGATTAGTTAGTTTCGAACTGTCCCAGCTATGAAAAGTTACTAAGAAGTTTTACATATTCTTGTTTTAGCAAGTGTCTACACTGAACTGATTCACAAGGCTCTCTGCTATCCCTAGATGTTAAAACAAACCAGGGAGCCATGGTGATATAACTGCTTCTTTAGTTTCATACCCTGCAATTGAAGAGAGAACACCTGCTGGTTTTCAACAAACCAAGGTGCTGACAACCTGTTTATCAGAAGGAATTTCTCATCAGATAACCAAGCTTACTCAGGTAAGCTTGTGGACTTGTCTGTGATGGCTCTCAGTTTTTTTATTGGGCTCCATTCCCTTTGCAAAGGGTAGTTCAGGGATGCCTGTCAGCCATCTGGACAGATAGTTTTGCCTCTAGTTTTAATGCTTCCTCCATGTAGCACAATTAATTCATATATATGATATATACTCATTACCAATAGTACTCAAACATTTAGTTACATAAATTATTGCCTGAAGAGTCAATTTTAAGCAGGAAATCCAACCTATTTTAGGCTTTAATAAATACAAACTACTCTCATTTAGAATTTCATAAATACAACCGTTGTACACAATGAAACTCATTATACTTGAGTAATATTCAAACAACTCTTGCTAATGCACAGTTTAATACAGCTGATTACAACAATGCATTTACAACTTCAAAGCTCACTTATGATGCTTATGCAGAAAGCATCTCTAGTGGAATGACACAGATTTTTCTTCTCAGGAGTAAAAACTGTATACTAGCAGATGGTCTGTTATTACCACAATGGAAGCAAAATCCTGGCACGTCCTTTAAGCTTTGCCTCTGAGTGTTTAACCTTACATGAACCTCATAATCTCACTGGGTTTTCTCCCTCTATTTTTAAAGGAGTAGACTGGGACATGTAGACCCCAAGATCCCTTTAGCTCAGAATCTGTGATTGTGACTTATATGATTCCCAATGATATCCCTTCAGCCCCAAAGCTGTGGTTGTGACTTACATCCATCACAAGTGATCAAAGAGACCTATGACAGAGGTTCAGAGAATAAGCACATGTGAGCAGCCACTGGAAGAAGTGTGCAGGAAAATATTAATAACCTATTGCTCACATTCCTTTATAGCAGCTCCCAAGGCAAACTCCTGTCTAGTAGCTCTTCATCCTATTATTATTTTTAACAATGGCATAAGCAGAGAACATTAGCATAAGGTTCTCAGTGCTGTCAGGGTTGCAGAGGGATTTGTAGATCTGAGCCAGGAAAAAATGACTGACTGGTGCATTTAATTTATTACTTTTATTGACTTCTGCAGCACGAGTACTGCTGTACACAGAAGGGCCATACTAGCTAATAAAATAGGACTTTAGAATTGATGTAGCAAATAAAATGCTGAATAAGAATGCCATTGTTATTAAAATGTAGTGACACTATTGATTTAGAATAAATATATTAGCCAGTTTGCTGTGCATTTAGGACTGGACTCAGACTTTGAAGGCACTGTTTGGGCTATGGGTTTACATGACAAATGAAAGGCTTCTTACCAGGAGGAGTAATGCAGTTTTATGTGGCAGAATTACCATGGAAACAGAAATAAATCCTGAAGCTAAATAGGGTTGTGAAAATCCTGTCTTCTGAGTTCAGCTTTCAGGGATCCATAGACGAAATTCACAAATTCACAGAAAGCTTACTATAGTTTTCCTTTTAAATGAAAAATTATAGACTTAGTTCTTTTCACCTCCTGTCATTTACAAGGTCCTGTTCTTCTCTGTAATTTCTACAAAAATGGTTGGCTTAGACAAAACACATACATGCCCCTTTCCACACTTTGGCTCAGTTTTTTCACACACACACACACACACACACACACACACACACACACACACACACACACACCACTCCTAACTCTGCTTTGTGCTATATAGTTCCAAGTGGCATGTTATCACCTACTTTTCAATATTGAGCTCTCTTTCAGGCTCAGTGTTGAATAGTCCTGGGAAACACAGACCTCTTTTAAAAAGACCTTGAAGAAATTTAATCTGTTTACCTTTATCTACAAATTACTGGCAAATATAGGACTGAATTTTCTTTCAATCCAGTGCTATACACACACACTCATACATATTTGTGCACTTGTGAATATCCAGGGATTTGGGAAGAGGGCACCAGATGCCCTAAAGCTAATATTAGACATAGTTGTGAGTCAGTTAGTATGGTTGCTGGGAACTGAACTTAGATCTTGTTTAAGAGTAGTATCTGCACCTTTTCTCCAGCCCTGTTGGATTCCTTCCATAAGAAAGATAAGGATGATGTTGGAGAGGGGCTCGGTTGTTACAAGCATTTGCACTCTTCAGAGAGCCTAAGTTCTTATCTTTTAGTCATATACTAGTACTTTATGTGAAATATTTATTTGTTCACATTGAGGCAAAAGCCATCAATTGAGGCTCTATTCATCACTTTGACAATAGTACCTAACGTTGAATAACAAGTAGGAGACAAACCAGTGAATATTTTGATATTTTACAGATATGTGAACCCAAATAAGTAGGTGCAAAGTTTGACTGCAATTTATTCTTGCACAATAAATAAGCTGGAAATCTGGAGCAATCTGAAGGCAGTGATTGACAGGGGTAGGTTTACCAATTTTGGCATATTAGGAGGTGGGCCTGAGTTAATGTATGCATCTTAGTGTTACCAGTGAGAGTGCTGTGTACAAATAAGTGTTTTCTCCTTATCAACAATTACTCTGTGGAGATAAAGTTCAAATCTTTATTTTCTCATTGAATCATACAAGTTACTGGTTTCAAGAGGCTTCCAGCCTTGAATATTTTATCTGAATAGTTTCAGTATTTTAGATGTCACGGTAAGGAGAGAGCATGAAATGTAATGGCTAGCTTCTACTTTCTAATTTATTCTGAAAGAATAGATGAGTCTTTTCATAGAGAAATATTATCCTATTGTATAGATTGCATGCAGTGATTATAAAAATAGAAAATAAACTTTCTGTTTATGATAATCAGTATATTTCATAGATTTTGCTTAAATTCGCCCTAGATTATGAGTGTAATCTAAAAAATATCTCAAAATAAGGTGACATTGGGACAATGAGTTAATCTCTTCTTTGTACACTTGGTAGTATTTTAAAAAATAAATATCAATATATAGCTTCCGATATTATAAAATTAATGAATTGGCATGAGAAGGTGCTGAGGTATCAGAAATGCAGAAACACTCACCACACCATGAACTCTATTAGGAAAAGAACTTGAAAGGTTTTCATTATGTGCTTGACACTCACACCACTTTCCTGATATGGGAAGAGGTATTGTATATCAGTCATGCATTCATGAGTGAAATTCCAATGTCTTTATAAAGGGATTGAGCATGAGAATGAGAGAGACAGGATGGGAAGTGGTAGAGACCATGGGATACACTTATTAGGGCCTTAAACATCTTTCATAAGCAGGGCATTTGATTTTGTGATAATTAGAAATTCTTGATTCTAAATTAGGCCGGCATCCCTCATAGAAAAGACCTTGTGATGGTTTGAATATGTTTGGCCCGGGGAGTGGCAGCATTAGAGCATGTCACCTAGTTGGAGTATGTGTGTAACTGTGAGTGTAGGTTCTAAGACCCTCATCCCAGCTGCCTGGAAGTCAGTATTTTACTAACAGCCTTCAGATGAAGATGTAGAACTCTCAGCTCCTCCTGTACCATACCTGCCTGGATGCTGCCATGTTCCTGCCTTGATCAAAATGGACTGAACCTCTGAAACTGTAAGCCAGCCCCAGTTGAATCTTGCCCTAATAAATGTTGCCTTGGTCATGGTGTCTGTTCACAGCAGTAAAACCCTAACTTGGACAGCCCTACTTCCCAAATTTGTTATGAGTAAAGAAAAAATTCATTCCAGATTATTAATAAATATATTTATGTGTTAGTTTTATTGTATAGAAGACATAATGAATTAGTTTGTAAGACACTTTTAGCAGAAGTATCATTTTCCCATGAGAATCATAGATGCTTGTCTGAATTTGTAGTGAGAGCATGTGTGCATCCCAAGCTTCCACTAAAAAGATGAACATTGCACATCACTGTCCTTGGAGATTGGGGTATTACCCCAAGTATTTACAAGTCTTAGGTCTGTACCCAGTAGGAAATCCCTCCATTTGTAGTTATAAATAAATCATGATAACTGGCAATATCTTCCCAGTGAACGTCCAAGCAAATGAGCTAGATGACATGGAGTTCCTTCTGCTTCATAGAAAGCCAAAGGCAGTCAACCTCAGAAATGAGCCCTATGAAGTGACAGGTGAAGGCTTGGACATGGTAGACTTCAATAAACAATTTACTAGGGACAGATGATCTGACTTCAAGTTCTAGCTCCATTAAATGATTAGGTTGGGAAGTACTTTATATAGGAATCAGAATTGTTGCCTCTGACAAGATAAAGATACCATGTTAGAGTTGGTGTGTATACCAATGCAACAAGTGGGTGTATAAATGTATGTATCCACATACATTTCTGTTCAGAGTTCACAGAGGTATGAACATACTAGTACAGCAGTCATGAGGGTGGTTCATGATTATCTTCTATTTTTTTCTTTTAACAGTAATATTTTTCATTTGTCAAAAAATAATGAATAGACTATAATTTAAACCTTATCTGTTCCCATTCTGGCTCCTAGATAATTGATGCAGAGACCTACTGCGATGGATTGAATATGCTTAACCCAGGCAGTTGCACTATGAGGAGGTGGGGACTTGTTGGATTGGGTGCGATCTTTTTAGAGAAAATGTACCACTGTGGGACTGAGCTTTGAAACCCTCCTCTTAGCCACCTGGAAGATAGTCTTCTCTGGCTGCAGTTGGATCAAGATGCAGAGCCCTCAGCTCTTATCACCACCATGTCTTCCTGGATGCTGCCATGTTTCCAGCCATGATTTTAGTGGTCTGAATTTCTGAACTTGTAAGCCACCCCAAATTAAATATTGTCCTTTATAAGAGTTGCCTTGGTCATAGTGTTTCTTAACAGCAACAAAACCCCAAACTAAGACACCTATTAAGTTTGTTAGCAAGCTATAAGCCTAGGCTACCAAGCTTTGAGCTGTTCTAACCCTCTATGGTGGTTAATACCAATCAAATGGCAATCTTGTCTTGTCCTGGCTCACTCTGATCTATGTGTGTCCTCATGTCTTGCATCATGACCTCTTGGTGAATCCTCTTGCTCTCTCTAATGGTCTCTCTACTTCTTCTCCTTGTGGTCATTCTCTTACTTCCCTCCACCTGGTACATCTGGCTGAGATTAGAAGTCCAGCCTTCTTATTTCTTCAGCCCATCTAGTTGACTGAGCAGCTCTTTACCAACTAATCAGAAGGTGATGGGGAAGAATGTTTACAAGCACTGAGACAGGTGTTAGTTCCTAAACATAACAATACCAAAGTCCTGCCTTTACTCACCTCTCTGCTGACATAGAAATGAGAATTTGAATAATAATAGTACATAGTACACAAAACATCACTTCAACAATAACGCTTATATTACCTTCCTCAGAAAGCTGTTAATTTCTTACACAAATATCAAAAAGTAATAAAGTATTATTACATTCATTGTTTCTTTTTTATTTTTTTATTAGGTGTTTTCCTCATTTACATTTCCAATGCTATCCCAAACGTCCCCCATACCCTCCCCTTTACTCCCCTACCCACCCACTCCCACTTCTTGGCCCTGGTGTTCCCCTGTACTGAAACATATAAAGTTTGCATGACCAATGGGCCCTGTTTTGGGCCTTCTTCTTCGACCAGGAGGAGGTCCAAAAACAAGATATCTGCGCACCTTCCCTGTAAGAGAGCTTGCCAGCAGAGAGTGCTCTGAGCACTGAAACTCAGAGGAGAGAATCTGTCTCCCAGGTCTGCTGATAGACGGTAACAGAATCACCAGAAGAACAATCTCTAAACAGAGTCAACTATAACTACTAACTCCAGAGATTACCAGATGGCGAAAGGTAAACGGAGGAATCTTACTAACAGGAACCAAGACCACTCACCATCACCAGAACCCAGCACACCCACTTCGCCCAGTCCAGGGAACCCCAACACACCTGAGAACCTAGACCTAGATTTAAAAGCATATCTCATGATGATGGTAGAGGACATCAAGAAGGACTTTAATAAATCACTTAAAGAAATACAGGAGAACACTGCTAAAGAGTTACAAGTCCTTAAAGAAAAACAGGAAAACACAATCAAACAGGTAGAAGTCCTTACAGAAAAAGAGGAAAAAACATACAAACAGGTGATGGAAATGAACAAAACCATACTAGACCTAAAAAGGGAAGTAGACACAATAAAGAAAACTTAAAGCGAGGCAACACTAAAGATAGAAACCCTAGGAAAGAAATCTGGAACCATAGATTTGAGCATCAGCAACAGAATACAAGAGATGGAAGAGAGAATCTCAGGTGCAGAAGATTCCATAGAGAACATCGGCACAACAATCAAAGAAAATGGAAAATGCAAAAAGATCCTAACTCAAAATATCCAGGAAATCCAGGACACAATAAGAAGACCAAACGTACGGATAATAGGAGTGGATGAGAATGAAGATTTTCAACTCAAAGGTCCAGCAAACATCTTCAACAAAATTATTGAAGAAAACTTCCCAAATCTAAAGAATGAGATGCATATGAACATACAAGAAGCCTACAGAACTCCAAATAGACTGGACCAGAAAAGAAATTCCTCCCGACACATAATAATCAGTACATCCAGATTGTTGTCCCTCCTTCCCACATTCCCTTCCCCATGTCCCCTCCACTCTCCTCTGAGAGACTGGAGGATGCCTGGGTGTACCCTGACCATGGCACATCTAGTGCATGCAGGACTAGGTGCTTCTTCTACTGTGGCCAGACAAGTTAACCAAGTTAGGGAAACAGACCCCACAGACAGAAATCAGTTTTAGAGACAGCCTCTGCTCCAGTTGTTAAGGGCCCACATGAAAACCAAGCTGCACACCTGCAATATATGTAGAAAGAGGCCTGGATTTATCCCTTTGTTTGGTGGTTCAGTCTGAGAGCTCCCAAGGATTCAGGTTAGTTGACTCTCTTGGTCTTCCTGTGATGTTTCAATCCTTTTGGGGACATTATTTACCTTTTTTTTTTTTTATTTTGTCTGTGTGTATTTGTCTGTCTTTCCCTCTGTCTTCCTCTCTGCTCTGTTTCTGTGTCTGCTTGTTTCTCTCGTGTCTCTTTCATTGTCTCACTCTGTCTCTCTTTTCTCTATCTTTGTCTACCTCTTTCTGTGTTTCTGTCTCTGTCTCTCTGCGTGTCTATCTCAGGCTCTCTTTCTTTCTCTCTCTCTCTCTCTCTCTCTCTCTCTCTCTCTCTCTCTCTGTCTCTCTGTCTCTGTCTCTGTCTCTCTCTCTCTCTCTCTCTCTCTCTCTCTCTCTCTCTCTCTCTCTCTTTTCCACCTTTCCTCCTAAGTTCTAAACACTGGGAAGGTCCAATAACCTAAATCCCTATCAATAAAAGAAAACTCAGTGCATTAAGTTTTCTGCACAATAGAATACCACATTGTCAAATGAACTAATGTGTCTCAGAAGGGAGTCTCTGGGACTTATAGAGTTTGGGGATATGTCCAGGGTAGACATCAGATCTTTCAAGGAGCAGAACATTCTGGAATTGGACTGAATTCATTATAATAACAACTTCATATTTGGGGGCATATGAGTTGAGGTCCTGAGGGTAACTATTGATCAGCAAGCTATCAGTTTTGGAAAGGATACTATTTCATTTAATTTACAGTCTTAGTTTTCAGAAATAAATTTTCTTGAGCAAAGAGACTTTTTTTTCTTTTTTCTCAGTTTTACTTTACTCAAGATGAGTGTAAATGCATGGTAAGTTTATAACTCAAACCTAATAACAATATTGTTTACATACTTCATAAAGATACAGATTTCTTTCAGCTCATATTTTTTTTTCTTCTTTCAGAAGAGCTTGTGGGAAAATAAGCAACATGTTATTTATACTTCAGATGATAGATCTGAGAGGATCTTAGTGTCAGGGGAAAGCACAGTTCAACCTTAATTACACCTCAGGGTAGCATGTTGTGGGAAGCAGGACTTGCCTCATCAGGAGATGAGGACAGTAAAAGCATTGAAACTGGATCTCCTGGGAAATCGCCTTTGCAGAAGGGGAAGAATAGATGTCAGGATTAACCAAACAGGATTTTAATGAGGGTGATAGGAGTCTTCCTAAATGATAACTTGCTTGTAGACAGAATGTAACCCAGTGTCAGTTAACCTAGCTATTGCTCTCTACATTTTCCAGCCCCTATAAAGAAGATCTGTTCTTACTGGTGAGAGCTAGCATACAGAATCCTTTCTGTTCAAGTGTGATTTCCCTTTAGTAATAAAATTAGTATCTCCTAGAAAGGGAAGCTTTGAGTCATGTATCAGAATGTAAATGAGAATCATGACATGCATGGCTCACTTGCTAGCTTGTCAGGAGTCTTTTGTGTAAATCCAGAGTTCATTGGTAGTAACCTTTACAAGGCATGTCTCTGATTTCAATGCTGTCAAGATGGCTCAGGAGTCATCTAGACATTTCATTTACATTAAATTTAGATGATAAAACATATGTACTAATTATATGGAAACTCAAAACTATTATCAGTTTTCTACTGTTGCAGTACAGTTTAGGCTGTTGAACAAAAACTGATTCCTCCATGTGAATATATACATTTCGAGTTTCATTTTTTAAACATATGCATTGGGTGAGAAGTTGTAGTTTCCTTTTACTTATAGACATTTCACATATTATTTATTTCAAATTCACACATATGTATACATAGTCCTCCCCAATTTTATATCCACTAGTCCATGGGCATTTCATTTTCTTAATGTTTTCTTAAAGTCAATAACATAATCTAATAAACAGGAATGGTGTTTTCTATTTTTGACAACTGGGTTCTAAGTAATGTAAATATTTATTTACATTTTAGTGCTATTTATATAACATATTTACATTATAGAATGTGAGTGTTAGATGTGTTTAATAGACATTTTAGAAACTAACCCCAAATATTAATATATTTTTCAGCATCTAATTCAGTCACTAATGAATAAATATTGAATTGGAAGTGAGTTGTTTTAGAAAGAAAGACAACAGGGAAAGTAGAAAATGAAGAAGAAAGGAAGAAAGGAAGCAAGAGAAGGAGGGAGGGAGAAGGGAGAGAGGAAGGTGGAAAGGAGGACAGACAAATAACATATTAGCATCATTAGGAAACATGAAAAATTAATGTCTATTAGATGGATATGCTGGTACTTATGTGTCTGAAGCAGAAAGATTGCATTGAGTTTAAGAGTCCAGTCTGGTCTAGATAGTAAGTTCTAGGCCAGCCTGATCCAGGAATTAAAATGACCAATAAATAGAGTCAATATTTTTGACTTACAGTATATATTTCTTTAAAAAGCAGTAATTGGGATTCTAAACTTAAGATGAACTATTGCTTTTAATAGTTCCAAATTTAAATTTTATATTTTATAAACCAAACTTAAATTTTATATTTTATGAAGCATAATTTGTCACTAATTTAATCATAGAATACTTATAAACTATTGTTTATTCTAGTACACAACTGCTTTCTAATTTGAGATTTCAATGAAGAAACTATGTTCTATCAGAAGACATTTCAGGCTATTGTACTTACATGGAGAAAGGGGGTTGCCACTCACCCTATTATTTAAAGATACATATCCACAGAAGGCTATGCCAGCAGAAACTCCTACAAATGTTTCCTCTGGGCTGAGCTACAAGATCTCACAAGCTCTACTTCCAATCTCATTTTTCTCTTGGGAACTTTGCAAAAGCATTCATAATAGACCCCAAACACCAAGGATCCCATTTACCTATATTGATGGGCAGGATCAAGAACAGGACAACTAAAACAGGCTGGGGGAGTCTGGCATTCAGAGTCTGGCTTATTTTTATAAACTCAGACCCACTACTTAAGGAGTCTTAAGAGAGTCCATTATGAGATGGAGCTGTTTAATATTTAGTTGACAATTGCTACATCCGCTCCAGTGCAGTCTGCCTGACAAGCCGAAAGGCCTGAAGGCAGTCATGAGGTGAGGAGTTTCAAGGAAACTATGCCTCCTGGAACCTTGGCATTCCCATAGCCCATATACTCAAACCCTGTCCCCGCTTTAGTCTGGTGTATGAATCCATGTGCTCTCTTTCAGTATTGTTTCATTATAAGTGCCTGTAAGGATTGATTTTTGACATATAGCTAAGCCTCCACCAGTGTTCCAACGGTTCTTAGAAAATCCTTGAAGCCAATGGTGAGCTTGGAATTCAGTAAGAATGTTACCTATTCAGTAACATTCAAGTTCACTTCTAGTAGAGACAGTGAAATGATTAGGCATTACAAAGAACAGAGCTAGAAAAGCTCAGGGCTAGTCTACATAGTAAGTCCTTAGGACAATAGCCGAGTCACACCCAAACACAGGAATACACAATGGCCTAGCAAATAGGTGAGTTGATCATGAAAAAGTTAGTGGAAGAGAATTCCCCTGGTAGAGGTTTCTTCACTAGGCCCAGAGGAATAGCATAATCATGTATTTACTAAAGAACCCCTGGTGGTGGGTTTAGCATTGGATCAGAGACTAGCATTGCATCAGAGCATTCACCTGGCTCCATTTTAAGTGGCAAATGTGACCTGGTCCCCCCTTTTTTTTTGGTGTATGCATTCTTTTTGTTTTGTGTCACTGTAATTTGGTGGATGTGTTCTCCTGGTTTTTTGTTTTTCTTCTGTATAAAAAAGTCTGGTGTCCGTTTGGACAGTACATTCAGATTCAGCACTCTCTCGTGCCTGTGTCTGTCTGTCAGTTCTCACTGACTCTATGCCCATCTGTCCGAGACCCCAATTCCTACGGATTGAGGGGGGCCGACTGGGCCCAGTCTGTGGCAGACAATAATCAAACAAAAGAAAATATTTAGCATGTTGACTGAGCAGTCACCGTGTATCAGTACTGAAGGCTCTTCCTTTTCTGTCAGAATATCTTCCTCAAATAACAATG
Organism: Mus musculus; assembly: GCF_000001635.26. Lineage (NCBI taxonomy): Eukaryota > Metazoa > Chordata > Mammalia > Rodentia > Muridae > Mus > Mus musculus. The sequence goes on from NC_000072.6 coordinate 109,958,671, forward strand.
ATGAGACTCAGAGTTGGCCATTATACAAAGCCAACCAGTGAATCAGTGATGCCGCTTGGCTTTGTATTAAAGAATATTTATCCCGTCTTAAATCCGGAGGAGAAAATACTAAGTGTCCCTACCTCATACCACCACCACACACATTATTAGAAGACATTTAATATGCAAAAGAACTGCTGACAGAAACAGAATTCTAAGCTTTCTGGAAAGACATGAACTTGTTTCTCCTGAATAACCCTGTGCGTAAGCAAAGTTCTATTACTCATCAGCTAATACCCAGAAGACTCACTGGAGTGTGTGCATCTAACCAGAGTGCTGCTTTAGAAGGTGACCATAATAAATAGTCAGTGTTGACTACTTGGCAGCTAATATTAATCAGTGCCTTCCACAATGTTTCCTAAGAGACTGTGTTACAAGTTTCTGAGGTACTTAGATTTCAGACATGGGGGGTGGGGGGGAATGATCAATATTACAAAAAGGCGACACAACCAATATGTCTTTGTCTTAACATAACAGCTGAGCAGCTGTGCATTATATCTTGCCTGATGATCTGGAAAACAATGTCACTCTTGGAGAAGTTAAAACAGACAATACCTTTCTTCACAACTGTGTCCATTTTAATCCCTCTAATCCTTTCCCTTCCATATCTTCTCTTTTTCTCTTCTTGTTGATTTTTCTTAAAAGTTTTGGCTTTGCTTCAGTTGGATCTTAACCTCTTTTAGCCATCTGTACCCAAGGTATTTGTGTGAGGGAGTGTTTTTCTCCTGTCAGCCAAAAGGATCTGTAAACCTGAACCCAAGGTTATTCTTCATTTTGAGCACTCTATTATAACCTCTGACCACGATTATGAGGTTGGGACAAAATTGATTTTTTTTTTCTTTTAATGGCCAGTGATTCAGGACAGAAGAAAATAAAGGATTTTTTCCCTAGTCTTTTCTGTTTCTGTCTTTGTGTAATATTAGAATGAGATCAGTGAGTCACACAAGAACCTGAAGAGCAGGTGTGATAAATCTTCAGAGAAAATCCCCTATTACGAGGCAAAAGGCTGGGATTTCCGAGTGAGATACAAGGTATGATTGTTTGGCTATAGGTCAGATGGGCAAGGCTCACAAATCTCAGAGAGGGAGGAATGATCTATAGGATGATGATACTGACTGGCCTTGTTTTGATGGGTAAGGAGAGTCTGCAATGCCAACCAATCACATGCTGTTATTTCTGGCAACAAAATTTGCCAGAAAAAGACAGTTATATCTCTGTTTATGTGTCATTACTTTTCACCAGATCAATACATTTGTGACTTTGAAAAACCTTTGACTAATACGACATAGAGAAAAACCTGATTGAATCTCCATAGTCACCTGAACCAAGAAAGGACTCCTGTCCTGGAGGATCAGTAACCCTATGAAATTCACTGCTAGTATAAAGCAATGGGAATGTCTTTGGGACTAGCTGGAGACCTGGGCCAGTGGAGGCTCCAGGAAGTCTCTAGGGGTGACCCTATCTGAGTCTACAAACCACTTCAAGCAGGACTTCCAGTGGAAAGAGGAGGACAACAACCTACTCATAAAACCTTCAACCCAAAATTTGTCCTGCCTACAATATGCTCAGGGATAAGGAGATTGAGAGAATGAACAAGCAATGACTGGGCAAACTTGAGACACATCCTGTATAAAAGAGACAACCCTTAAAACAATTAAGGATACTTTGCTATGCTTGCAGACAGGAGACTAGCATAACTGTCTCCTGAGAGGCTTCATCCAGCAGCTGACAGAAACAAATGCAGAGACCCACAGCCAAGTATCAGGAAGAGACGGAGTCTCTTGGCATAGAATTAAGAGAACATAAGGGGACAAGGACACTACAACAAGACCTACAACTAATGTGAGCCCATGTGGGCACAGAGAGTGAACCACCAACCAAAGAGCATGCAGGTCCTAGACTTAAGCCCCTACACATTTATAGTAGATGTGCAGCTTGGTCTTCATGTGCATCCCCTAACAATTGGAGTGGGTTGCCTGGGGCTGGCTATGACAGTTCAGGTACTGAGATAGAACATAGTATCTGAAGAAGGCCAATGGCTGATTAACATCTGGATTTGTAATTCTTACTGTTCTGGCATCCAGAAGCTGATGGCTTGTAACAATTTAATTTTTACCATTCTGGGGTCAAAAGTTGATGGCTTCTAGAAATTTAACTCTCACTTGTTATTCTACCACTGAAAGCTGATGACTTTTGAGAGAGACAGAGACAGAGAGGGAGAGAGAGAGAGATAGAGAGAGAGAGAGAGAGATGAGAGAAAGAGAGGTGCATGTGCACTTGTATACACACACACACACACACACACACACATACACACACACACACACACACACACACACACACACTGGTCAGGCCTGATCACCTGTTTTATCAATCTCACAAGTGAAGATGCATAGCACATACCTACATACATACATATGTATATACATATATACAGACAGACATCTATACATTTGGTGGATGAAGCAGAGCCCTAAAAAGCTACACTTTCTTTTTCTCTCAGTCTTTTTATATCTTCTCAGACAAAGATTCTGTATAAACTTACCTCATAGATAAAATGTTACCCAAAAGCATAGTTACAGAAGGATGTCATTAGTAAGTTCAAAGCAGTGGCTCATTTTATAAGCTCATTATAAGTTCAAAGCAAAAATTTCACATGATCTTGCTGTATACCTGTGGCTTTATCCTTGTACTTGACCTAGAATGAATATTTTTCTGTGATCATAAATTTGTCCCAAGACAATTTTTCATAGTGCAATTTATGGAAACTCATTTTATTAATTTTTATTCTTTATTATGCAGGCTTTACTTACTATTCTATGATGAGGTGGGCATTCTATTCTTGATTCGAACTTTATTATATCTTTCTGGCCAAAAAAAAAAAAATTCCTTAAAATTTCTATCTGAAGTTTTTTTTTTTAATCAAATCAGGAATTCTATAAAGTCATTAATTCATCTACAAAGCATTAACTCAAAAATTCATCTTCATGTTGATCTGCAGGAAATTTACCCAATAGAATGGGACAATGTCTAGGTATCATCTGTTGATGTAATAGTGCCAGGAAAGGCATATCAGGAGCAAGAAGCAATCTTGGGATGAAGTCTCTGGGGTTGTGCCTCTCCAGAGTGCATCCATCTTAGTCATGCAAAATGGTGAGCCATCTCCAGAAAACTCACTTGCTTGCCATAGCCTTTCCTAGATGGCTTCTATCAGTGGACAGTCTTTCACTTTGTTGCCTGCCATTGATTCCCCTGCCCCTAACTTGACTACCTGGTTGGGACTCATTGGTGCAGGATGCATTTAGTTCTGAGAATGGATGTCCCAGGGTGGGGTGGTACTCAGGGGGGGGGGCTTCCCCTTCTCTGAGGAGAGACTGAATGGGTAATGGGGGGCATTATAAAGATGGGACTGGGAGGAGAGGAGGGAGGGGGATTGTGACAGGGATATAAAGTGAATAAATAAATTATTGGGAAAAAAAGAAATTCACTAATAGATAAAAACCCATTTATTTTTAGAAGAACTGATGAGAGACCATGAGGGAATATCCTGAAAACATAGACAGATGAGGCTGGATGCACTTGGAATGGACCAAGACACTTAGCTCCTCTGAGTGCCTGCTATATGAGGGTACTCTCTTAGCTTTCAAAGATTACTTTATAAAGGACATTTTATTCATTGATAACTAATAATATTCACCATGTAATAAATGTGTCCATGAAAAATATTTGTGCTATGTCAGCAGTATGGTTAAGAGACAGAATAATGTTAACCTAGCCAGCTAGTACAAGAAAGGCATCTATGTGAACAAAAGACCAATTGAAGTTAGTTGCTATTGGTATCTACTCTGGGATACCCGTTTGCCCTTGAATTCCAAGTTTAAGGACATCCAATCTTTCCTGTAAATTGTTGTATTGGGTTATAACTTCTCTTACACACCTCAAGTAATCTCTCTATTGTTCATAATATCCAATCCAGTGTTGTTCTTCCCTCTTTCATTTTTGGTTTTTAAATGTTTGTAACATTTATTTATTTTTATAAATTTTATTATAAAATATTTTTAAATAAATAAAAAAAACATTGCACAAGAATATTATCCAGATCCATCTACACAACTCAATAAATTTCCTTGCAGATAGAGTTAGCATTCAAACTGGAAGCTGTGAAGCTTCACATTAAATTGTGCAATTTCACTATAGGCTGTATTCAATGTACTTATCTAGCACCTAAGCCGAAACATTCATGACCAAGTTAGCACTAGTGAAGCAATTATCTTTATTTTCTCTATTATAACTTCTGTCCACTGTCTGAACTCATCCCCTTTTATTTAGTTGTCTTGTTATCTTTGAATTGCTATTATACATATTATATATATACATATTGCTTAGGGAATTACAAAACAATTTTCATATGCTTTCAGTAAAGGGGCGTATTTCCCAAGTATTACTCGTCCTTGTTCTGTGCATGTCATGGACATGCAGGTCTCAGACACATGAGACCCCTTGTGTTCCAGGAATGCCCTTGGCCCCTAGGAGATAGACGTTAACCTTCTGTGCCTTTCCTCCTTAAGGTTCTGTTTATTGTTGGAGGAAAAAAACTGTCTGAGTAAAGAGGAAGCCCTGGCTCTATTTTAACTGTGCCTTTAGTTTTTCTAGTACTCCTGTGGACCCTCTGCGTATTTACAGGCACAGAAAGATGTGGTTGAGATTCTTTCCAAAGCTTTTCTCCTTCTCAGAGTAAATTTAAATTGTAATGTCTGCAGGTGGAAATTTGAAAGGCAAGTATGTACTGACACCAGAATGAACTATCATTCAGTCACTCCACCTTTCCAAAACTGTTGGCAGAGAAATTCAACAAAAGCTGGCTAGCACATCTTCAGAGAGGAAACCCTTCATTGTGCATAAACAGTGAGCATTTCACTTAACTTGGGGCTTAAAATTATCATATTTCCTAGAAATTCAATAAAGGCATAATGTTCTTTCAATATGTTCTTCCTAATTTTCCTCCACTATAATAAAATATGAATAATTTTAAAGTCTGCTTGAAGCTTTCAGGTCTTTTCTTTCCACTAAGCAGCAGGAATACATTAGGTCAGACTCCTTATTGATTTGTAGTATAATTAATTTATTACCTATGCAACCAGGTAGCTGAGGACATAGTTGTGCCGTTATTATTGGTGGCTTGAATGTGCATTTTTGAGCAAATGAAAGACATTATTTTCACTATCCCTTGAATCAGGCTTTATAAAGATTACAAAAGACATGATAGTGTTGCTGTAATTGTTTCCTAAAATGACAGCCAATATTAATCTATGAAATTATCACTAGAAAGATACTGGGTAAGGAGATTTGCCCTTAGAAGATTTCCACATGAATGTCTTCTTCTCAGCCTTTCTTATCCCAGTAGACAGAAAATTTCTTTCTTTATACCTAAACTCTTTACAAAATGGTGTGATTGTAACTCAGTAGGAGGGATTGTTTCTCTGACTTGCAGACACACAGGTTAGATTTTCTCCTTTTTATTTTTCTCCACAGTGATGTCTCTGAAATTTTGTAATTACAATATTGTATTACAAATTCCAGACGTTATTGTTAAAAGTTCAATCCAGATTTTCAATCAGAGAGTCAGAGAGAAAATAGAACTTTACTTATGGACGGTGTTCTTTTTCTTCCAGACAGTTCTCTCTCTATTTTCTTCTCGAGACACTTCTCCAAGCATTTTTCTCTTGCTATTCTAAAAATTCTTTGGATAGCACATCTCTTACAGATCATTAGCCTATTCATTTATTTCACATATCAACCCAGTCCTTTACTGCAGGTTTCCTTTTGATTATCCTATGAATCAGCATCTCATGACCTCAAGCATCCCCCTAATTCTTAGGAAACAGCAATTACGCATTTTCTTTCAATACTGTTAAAGAATTCATAGATTGGCCTGCCTCTGTTAAACACAAATGATAAACTAGCTGGGTGGGACCCTGTCCTGAAATTACCATTTCTACCACACCTGGGTCTAACCTTGTTCTGTACCAGGATGACCCTGAACACAGGAATCTCTCTGCCATGGTAAGTATAAATAAAATAAAATTAAAAATATAGCTGGGTGGGATCTCCTGCAATCACCACTCCCTAAATCTACTTATCTCATTCCTTCATATCTTTCTGACAAGTTGGCCCACGGAACAGGTGCTTTTGTTCTTTTAGATTCATAAAGCCTCTCATATAGTTCATATTGCTTACTTATTTTTTGAGAAATTATATCATTTTGGACCCATGTTTTTAGATTCTTTTTCACTGCCATAAAGGCTGTCCTGAATTTCCCCACATTTATTTACCTTTACACTGAGACATTAGCCACACCTTTGCCTCCCAGACTCTTACTATCTCTGATTATCAAGGAGTCTTTAACACTAATGAGGAGGAAATTCCTTTAAAAAGGAACATAAAATATGTATGTTATTATAAAAGCAAGGCTTACATGCCCACAGCAGCCATAGACACTCACACTTGTGGAGACCAACACCTGCTTTCTCTGTCCTAGGGGCAGAAGCCATGTCATTCTGTCCCTACCATGGCCACGCCTAGCCAGCAATATGTAATTCTTTTTTTTTTTTTGCATTAGATAAAACTAATAATTGAAACACAGTTCAAAATTGCTAAAGTGAAAAGATGTATTCATTGGCTCATGGTGTTTAAAAGTTCCTGAATGACCAGCTGTATATGTGGCTGTTCATAGGAACTCTTAGGATGGAATCAGACATTGGTTCCATCTTTGTTTCATCTTCAGAAGTTTTCTCTCTGTGTTGAGGGAAGGGATGCTGTCAAGAAGACTCTACCTTCCCTCCTGGAACACTGAAGGGCAAGCCATTCTTATTCTCTTTATTTATAGGGAAATCACCGATTTAACTTGCTAGTTGGATTGGAATATGGGATAATTGGGCTAGTCTGACTTGAATGATCTATTTCAGTAACCAGGGGACAAAGCAGAGACAGCCTGGATTACTATCACTAAAAAGGAAAGTAAGGGTAATTTATGCAGGCAAAACACAAAGTCCAGCTGAGCACAGCAGGAGTGATTCAAGACCAGGGAGAGGAAATTCATGATTGTTGTTGTCTTTGATATTACCATCAGCATATTAAAATCACAATGACTGCTTTTATAACTAATACAATCAGAGTTCTTAATAAAAGAATAGAAATGTTCAGGTATTAGCTTATTTATACATTTGGATGTCTCATATGATGTTATCAGTTAGATATATTATTAATTGTGAAGTTAAATGTGCCCTATTTCATCTAGTCTCTTCTCTCCCAGTTGGATAGAAGACCAATACATTGCCTCTGTTATCTCCAGGTTTTTCTTCTTGAAACCCAAGAACAGATTTGTATAAATAACTTCTATAAACTAGGCTATCAAACAAGGCTTGTCATGTGCTGCGTTGATAGAGAAGCATGAGACTAACAAGACATTTCTGAAATCTGTACTGTTTAGTGTTAGTATTGCAACACTAAGCTGAAATGTGTTCTACAATTCAGTATTTCTTTCTCTGTCTGTCTGTCTGTCTGTCTGTCTGTCTGTCTGTCTGTCTGTCTGTGTGTCTGTATGTATGTATGTCTCTGTCTCTATGTCTTTCTCTGGCTCTTCTTTCTGTCTCTGTCTCTTTGTCTTTCTCTATTTCTTTGTCTCTTTCTGTCTCTTTCTTTCCTTGTGTGTGTGCCTGTGTGTGCGCATGCATGTGTGTGTGTGTTTCTTTTCAGATGAGAAAGCCTCATGTTGAGGGGACTTTCCCTCAGTCTTCACTCATTTTCATTCATTTAGCAATTGTGTATTGAGCCCAATCCAAGATGACAAATGTCAGCATAGTGCCATACTGCCAACTGCCACTTTTCTACTCAGACTTATCCTACTAAGTCATAGATCCTTAAGGTGAATGTGTGGCTAACCTAACATTTAGACCTAGACCTCTATTTCTCTTTTCTCAATCACACTGCTGTGAAGAAGGATTAAATTGAAGACAATCACTTGTTAATGGAAATCTCTATATTCCCTGGAGAGGCTAACTGGTCCCTGTGTCAATCTCCCAGAGGGACAATCTCTGCCATAATCTCTTTAAGGCATTAGTCTCAGTTGATTTCCGTGTGTTTCTTTCCTTGAGTAACTAATACAAAAAAATGGTGTTTAGCTCTTGATTCTGAGTGCCAGATGTAGAACATATTAAGTGGTACATTAAGAAGAAAATATGAGGGACACAGGGCAGCCCAAGTCTCTGGTTCTTGCAGCAGCTAGCCCAGCTACCTTGCTACTTTTATTTCAATAAAAATAGCATATGATGTAAAGGTATTTTTAAAATATTGTCAAAATGAAATGTAAAAAAAATTTCTCAAAATTTTAATGTTGCTCTTATGTTAGATTCTGAATAAAAAAGTTATCTAATGCAACATGCCTGGTACCATGCCTTTGTTTTCTATGCCGTAGGTATTCTATCCCCATAAAAATTCTATGCACTGGATGCAACTTGCACTTTCTGAGTTGATACTACCTTGAATAAGCATGTGCTAGAGCTAGGGACTAGCTCCTGTTTTAGGAACCTGATCTCATAAACGACCCCTCAGCTTGTTCTTCTTTAAAGAAAAAGTGAGTGGTATGTCTGTGTCTACTCCTGCAGGTTTTGTCCTATGGAATGCTGTTAAAGCTTTTGGCTTGTAATATGTTAAATATCTGTCATTAAAAAGGGTGATAAATTTAGAATATTAGACTCCTTATATAACATGAAATTATGTGTGTTTTATGGGCTCAGCAGATATTTCTAAGGTCCTCTTGTCCAGGATTCATTTATAAGAAAGCTGGCAATTTCTTAAAGCTATTCAATCTTGTCATTTGTTTTAAAATGATTTAGTGGGGACCTGCTATAAATCATGTAAATGTAAATTGTGACCATGACAGAAACACAGAGATGATTCTGTCTGATGGCTCATCTTAAAAAAAAAAGAAAAAAATCTGTGAGCCATCATAATATACAAGCTCAGAAACAAAGAACAGAATGGTGATGGATAGCTCCACCCCCGCTTCTCCCGAGGAGAGAGAGCTAAGACCTTGCTCCATGTCTTTTCTGTTCCACTTACATAAAATAAATAAGTCCGGGAATCTGATACACAACATAGTACATATTGTATATCAAATGCTTCTTCCCACATTAAAATGTGAGTGGATAATCGCATGGCAAGTGCTCCTTCTTCTTAGAAACAGAACAAAGGAAACATCAAAGAACACAAGTTTATGGAGGTGATGGTTATGTTTTGTAGCTTGATTGTGGTGCTGGTACACAAATTTGAAGAAAAAGCTGTGTACTCTGCTTGAGTTCAGGTTGTACTCGTTAAACATGGTGGGGGGGGGGAGTGTTATGCATTAATTATACTTCATAAAGGTTTTCCTGGGTCACGGTTGTGCAGATGGCATGTGTGGGATTTGGCTTCTCTGATTGCATACCAAACATTTCTTCATACTAATTTTCAATCTCTATTCACTGTTCTCTGTGTTCATCTCTGCCTCAGTCTCTTCCTCACATCTCTTTTTTCCTTTCCTTTTCCTACCTTTACCTCATTTCCCTTTTGCATAATTATTATATTTTTGTGGATTCATTTATCTTATTTTCCCAACTAAATGTAAATGAAATTCTATGTAGGTATTGAGTTTGACTATATTTTGTATATGTAACCATTGGTTAGGATTTAAACGAGCTATCATTATACTACTTGTTCTTTGTATTATAAAATGTATAAAAATTTGCTTGAGATTCAAGTCGTTGAACATTAACTTAAAAGAGGAATAATGTATCAGTTGGGTGTTTCCCAAACCTGTCCACCAAATGATAGCCTATGGCTAACTACCTATTTTATCTCTAGTCTCCTCCTTCCATGATTTTCTTTTTGAGATGGCAGAGATGGGAAGAGGACAGACTGATCATCCTGCATTTTGTTCCTCCACTTAGCCTCCTTTCTGATACCCTAAAATTCCCCAGAATTCTATCATGCTTTTGTTTTTATTTACAAGTTAAGCAGATCAACCCAACCCAACCTAGCTTGGAAAGTAAGTGTCTAGAAGACCTTGAGATAGATCATTAGTTTCATTATTGCCTACATATAATGTCACCAGTTGGTGACCAAAAGTGTATATATATATATATCATTATTGGCCTTGCTGCAAAGAACTAATGCTAACACTGGCTTATGCTGGATACAGGATAAAGTTACTTTGTATCTGCCAGTAGTTTTTCAAAGATGATACCTGTGTTTGTGGGATATGAAAGAGTAGCATATTCTAGTGAACGGATGGGAGTTTCGACAACAGAGTACTTCTAGATTATAGAAATTTATTCATTCACTGAAGTTGTGAAAGCTAAGCAATAAATCAGATGAAAGAAACAGGAAGTACCCAGGCCCCTCTAGCCAGTTGTTGGAAGCCATGATCTTTTAGAAAAAAAAAGGGGGGGTGTTAGAATCTACACTTATTGACCACTTAAAATGTGGCATCATACATAATAATGGTAAGAACTGTTGAAATGTTCTCTCTCTCTCTCTCTCTCTCTCTCTCTCTCTCTCTCCTCTTTAGCAATGTATATTCTCTGACCTAGAATCAGAAAATCTGAGTAGTCTATCAGTCTCCTTGTCTCATGTTGATACATGGTTTTGAAGATATAACTTTTCTATGTAGGACATACATTCTTTAATGCAGTAAAGTAATTTTTCATCACTGTGACAAAGACCTGAGTAACTAAATAAAGAAATGTTTTGGCTTAAGTTTCAGAATGTTCTGTCCACAATTTGCTGCCCCAATGTCTAGGCAGAGCATCATGGTGAAGGGTACACATCAAAGCAAAACTGTTCACCTCATCTAAGCCATGAAGTAAGATGAGGTGAAAAGGGGAAGAGAAGGAATTTGGAGCAAGATGTAGCCTGCAAATCGATGCCACTACTGCCTCAGTTTCTTAGGCAAGGCAATGTCCCCTATGGCCCTCTCAGCTATGAACTTATCAATGGATGGTAGCATATATATACCAGCACCTCTCTATACTGATACACGTTGGAAACCAGGCCTTCAATACAGATATACCATATCTAAATCATAACTAACTATGTATGAGACCCTATATTCCATGGTGTACCCAGCCATATAAACCATATAAATCATTCACTTTCCTGAATGGTCTCTTGTTCTACCGTATATTTAATATGATTTTTAAATCATTTTGTCTGTTTTTGAGGAACACATATTCATCTGTTCATAAGGATAATTTGGATATCCTTAAAGACAAATTTGATACTCTTGTTTTCTCTGGTATTATAATCTCAAACTTAAATCAGTAGCCCTTTAAGTTACATGGTTTGTTTATAAAACAGAGAGGCTGATCCCAGAGGAGAGATTACCATTATGGAAACACATCCTTGTTTCATGAGAAGATAGATGGTGCAATGTCTCGTGCTGAGTCCAAAGAAATCCTTAATAAAGACAGTACAAATAACTTTTCTTGTTATCCTATGTCATGCCCATTTTTCTTCAATTACCATGGCAACCCACTTTCTATCATGAATATCTGATTATTTAAAAAAAGCGACAGGTGAATCCTGGTAATTGCCATTTTATGTTATTTTTGTTGGTCAGTGAAGACATATCCACCAATCTTGGCACTATTTTAATACCTTGTTCTCAATGCAGTGCCATAAATTCTACCAAAGGATTTTAGGCAGAGGGAAGGTCTTCTGAGATGTGTGAGTGTATGTGTGCATTGTTTTGCTTTGTTTAAATCACATAGACATGGTTGTATCTTTGTACTCTGCTCTCATCTTCGTTGTCTGACAGATCAGAATCCCAAGGGATAGAGTTTAAAGTTTTCACTTTTGAACACTTCAGGAAAACTGGCAAAAACTAGCAGTTGGATTTCTCCGAAAGAAATGGCTTGCTCAAGGATTAGGCCAACCTTCTCAGGACCTATACATAAAGTTCTGATTAGATAGACTACACTTCCCATGTTTCCAATTGTTTGTATGTATAAGCCAGTGTTGCAAACATGTTCCGGAGATGCAGCAGTCTGTAGGGCCTTGTCTCTGTCACTGTAGGGTGGCAACACCTCAATTCAATGATGTAGTTATTTCACTAAGAGTTTGTTTACTAAACCAACTGTCTAATAGAATTTTACTGTTGACATTCACTACCAACTTTTGTATTCCCAAAGTCTAACTTGTCCTTTTCAAGCACAGTATCCTAGGTTAAAGAGAGATGACTTTGAAACTGGAAGAGTTGTTAAAACATAATGTTCCAGGTCACTGCTCTCTGATATGCATACCAGAGAATAGAAGACAAAGTTTTTCTGAGCTTCATTTCTCTTCCTAAGATCCAAATAATGTTCTATGCTTCACAGGTGTGGCAGAGAAAAAAAGGATAAACACTAGGGAAATAACTTAGACTAAAAAACACATGTAAATCTAGTTTTTGTTTGTTTGTTTGTTTGTCTAGACAGCTATGGTTGCTTTTAAGGGAAATTGATGTATGAGTGGATTATCCTAGTTATTTTTCATTTGTAGAGAGAAAAGAATCACTTTATGTTGATCTGCCTTGCACCCTTGAAATTAGTGGGTCTACAAAAAATTGACAATGTGCAAAATGGATTTTCCATGCAAATAATTAGAAGGCATATTATATAGTTGCTAAGTGTCAATGACGAAAACTCTGCAATTCCTTAATATGAAATAATGTATAGAAACTATAAAAATCAATGACAGAAATAATATTATGAACTCAGAGTATAAACACTATCTGATATAAAAAGCAAGCCATTACTTATTCTTACAATTCTAGTCTTAAGCAAGTTTCCATGGAATAAACATTAAGTTGGTTGAATTTGGGGAGAAATTTCTGTATGTGTGATTCATCCTTTCTTTGTTTTCAGTGCTTATGATTTCAGCTGTTACAGTCTTCTGTAATTGGAAGTATAGTCCTTTTATTCTTTCTCTTATAAAGGTTTTTTTGGAATAGTAACTATGAGCAGATAGAAAAGTCAAAATCAATTCTCAGTGACCCCAGGGTTACTGAATGGGTCCACACATTTGAAATGAAGTCTCATTGAACAAAGAGATCCTGAACATTTCTTTTTTTTTTTTTCCCCCTGTGGCTGAAGCCAATCTGGTTGGTTTATATATCACTTGACTGCTTTTATTTTTTTTCTTTTTCTTTTTTTTAATTAGGTATTTTCCTCATTTACATTTCCAATGCTATCCCAAAAGTCCCCCCTACCCTCCCCCCCACCCCCCTACCCACCCACTCCCACTTTTTGGCCTTGGCGTTCCCCTGTACTGGGGCATATAAAGTTTGCAAGTCCAATGAGCCTCTCTTTCCAGTGGTGGCCGACTAGGCCATCTTTTGATACATATGCAGCTAGAGAAAGCAACATGTTTGCTGTCACTCAGAGCATGGGGACAGCCAGACTTATGAATCATAAAGACTGTCTATGCACTGATCTTGAGATGCATCCTGAAGGAAAGGATGAAAGAAAGATAGAAAGGAAAAGAGTAACAATCATAATTTATTAGGAGATATATGAGAGTAACTTTTAATCTCACAGATGTAATTGTCATCTCAGAGGCTTGCTGGTGAATAAGTTTAGCCTTTCTAGTTTTTTTTTGAACTCTGGCTGTCTGGTTCATCTCATCTGCTCTGGCTCAAACAACCCTCCAAGCTGACTTCTCTCAGCTTTTGACTGAATTGCTCTGCTTGGCTTCAAACTAATTCTGATAATTTGTTCTAATTTTCTGGCTCCATCTTTTTCTCTGGTTTCAACTGCCTCTGCTGACCCACACTGACCTGCAGGAAGTCACAAAGGAACTCAACTTTCCTACACTGCACTCAAGGCACTGTCTCCCAACTCACTGTACCAAACTCAACGCTACTCAGCTGAACTGACTAAGCTGAACTCACTAAAGAAAGTAACTCGACTGCACTGTCCTCAATGCACTGACTCCCAAAGTACTCAACTCTCAAGTCACCGAGGAACTGACTCAACTCCACTACACAGAACTCAACTGATGAAACAGAACTCTCTGTACCTACTGCCTCTCCCTGACCTGCTTTTAAATAGCTTCACATGAAAGTTGGGTGTATCCTATCTCTGTCAAACCTTTCTCTGCTTTGTTACTTTGTCCTTCAATTAGACATCATTGTTTAGGACTAAAGGGATGTACTGAGGACCTATCTATACACCAGCCAGATCACACAGATCTAGAATTTCTTTGGATATGATCAGAACAGCTATGTGGCTGGATTAAAATTCCTTTACAGGGACACTTAAAAAACAAAACAAAACAAAAAAAAAAGTTTCTCAGTATTTCTTTTTCAACATCAATCCTAATTTACCTATATTCCCTAGAAACAGTGTAAGTTTAATAGGTAATTTTAAAACAAATTAGTACTACTACTCTGCATTTTATTTAGATCACTGGACTAATTGTCTTTTACTGTCTAGGTATTCATTATTCAAGAAAATAACTGGCAAAACCATTATTGTTTTGTCACTGTGATGAAATGCCTGAGACAAGCAGCTTATAAGGAAGAAAGCTGATTATATTCATAATTTCATCACTGTCAGTTTTTAGTCAATCAGCTCCTTTTGCTTTTAGCCTGTAATGAGGGAGCAAAGCATAGTGGGGGGAAGCTATGAATAGTTATGGTCCACATTAGCTCATTAATTTGCATGCTTAGGCCCTACTCAAACTGTTTAAAAAGAGTTAGGAGGGGTGGCCTTATTGCAATGGGTGTGATCGTGATGAAAAAGGTGTCTCACTGGCAGTGGGAATGGAGGTTTCAGTAGCCCGTACAGGCTCACCGTCTCTCCCTGTCTTTCTCTGACTCTCTTTGTCTATCTTTCTCTGTCTCTGTGTCTCTGTCACTCTCCCTCTCTCTTTCTCTCTGCTTGACTATAAATCAGGATGTAAAGCTATCAGTTACTGTACTAATGAATGCCTGTCTGCTTCCTATCATAGTAATAATGGATTTAGCCTCAGAAACAATAAGCAAGCTTCCAAACAAAAGCTTTGGTCACAGTGTCTCTTCACAGCAATAGAATAGTAACAAAAACACCTTAGTTATAATCAGTATTATAGTTTATAGTTTGATAAATAAGCCACATATTAGTTGTATATGAATATTGTGTTGGTGGGTTTTGTGTGTCAAGTTGACACAAGCTAGAGTTATTACAGAGAAAGGTTCCTCCCTTGAGAAAATGCCTCCATGACACTCAGCTGTAAGGCATTTTCTGAATTAGTGATCAAGGGAGAAGGGCCCAGCTCATCATAAATGGTACCTTTACTGGGTTGGTGGTCCTGGGTCCGTAATCCAGCAAGTTTAACAAGCCAGGGAAGCAATCCAGTAAGCAGCACCTGTCCATGGCCACTGCATCAGCTCCTGCCTACACATTCTTTCCCTGGTTAATTCCTGTCCTGTCTTCCTTTGTTGACGAACAGCAATGTAGAAGTATAAGCCGAATAAGCCCTTTCCTCCCCAACTTGCTTATTGGTCATGATGTTATGTGCAGGAATACAAACCCTGACTAAGACAAATATCATATTGATATTTTATTTGAAAATTATAATTATCTATCAGAAACAGAAAATTCTTGGTCATTGTTTATAAACTTTGCACCCATCAGATTTGTTATAATCACCTGAGACTACCAGAGCTTTTGAAGTGAACTCTTTGGTATTTTCTGCATCTATGAAAAAAACAAAAATGTTTTACAACTCTGTGAACAAATGCATAAAGGGTAAGAAATGCCTCATGTTTCTTACTTTAGTGTGCTACCTGTTTCTTCAAGCATGATATTGAATAGAACACAAACTGATAAGAGAGGGTATTATTATCTTCTTTCATTTCTCAGACGCAAAATCTGTGGTCGCACATCATTAAATTTCCTATCCACTATACATTGTTTTGAAGCTGGTCTGTGTTAACTTTAGGAAATACTCCTCTATTCCTATTTTACTGGCCATTTTTTAAATTTGAATAGGATAATTATTTTATTTCAAATAGTTTTCTGATTCTATTGATATGGTTTTATGATTTTTGTTTTCTGGCCTATCAATATGATGCATTATGTTAGTTGGTATTGTAGAATGAGCTACCCACCCTTGCTTACCTAGGTTAAATCCTACTTCTTCGTGGTGTATAGGTCCTTCATATACTGTTGAGTGCAATTTCTTAATGATTTATAAGGAATTTATATATTTACATCTGTGACTGGTGTCTTAGTCAGGGTTTCTATTCCTGCACAAACATCATGACCAAGAAGCAAGTTGGGGAGGAAAGGGTTTATTCAGCTTACACTTCCACATTGCTGTTTATCACCAAGGACTTCAGGACTGGAACTCAAGCAGGTCAGGAAGCAGGAGCTGATGCAGAGGCCACGGAGGGATGTTCCTTACTGGCTTGCTTCCCCTGACTTGCTCAGCCTGCTCTCTTATAGAACCAAGACTACAAGCCCAGAGATATTCCCACCCACAAGGGGCCTTTCCCCTTTGATCACTAATTGAGAAAATGCCTTACAGTTGGATCTCATGGAGGCATTTTCTCAACTGAAGCTCCTTTCTCTGTAATAACTCCAGCTGTGTCAAGTTGACACAAAACTAGCCAGTACAACTGGTATACATAATTTTACTTTCTTTCCATGTATATGTCCATGTCTGGTAAGAGGATAATACTGGCTAAACCATGTGGATACAAAAGTTTATCCCTTGTTATGCGATTGAACTTACAATTGGTACAACTTCTTCTTTAAATGTGAATAAAACTGACCAGCACACTCATCAAAGTCTGTTGTGGAATGTTATTCATCTTTAATTAAAGTTGTTTTTTTATTCTTTTCCTTTTTTTTTAATTACGTATTTTCCTCAATTACATTTCCAATGCTATCCCAAAAGTCTCCCACACCCTCCCCCCCCCACTCCCCTACCCACCCACTCCCCCTTTTTGGCCCTGGCGTTCCCCTGTACTGAGGCATATAAAGTTTGCCTGACCAATGGGCCTCTCTTTCCAGTGATGGCCGACTAGGCCATCTTTTGATACACATGCAGCTAGAGTCAAGAGCTCTGGGGTACTGGTTAGTTCATAATGTTGTTCCACTGATAGGGTTGCAGATCTCTTTAGCTCCTTGGATACTTTCTCTAGCTCCTCCATTGGGGGTCCTGTGATCCATCCAATAGTTGACTGTGAGCATCCACTTTTTATTTGAAGGGTTGTTTGATTTTTAATTTTGTGTGTGAACTTGTGTGTGCATTTGTGTGTGTGTGTGCATGCATGTGTACATGGCTTTGCAACATGAGTACCGATGAACCTGTATGTCAGATGATTTTCTGGAGATGGAGTTACAGACAGTTGTGAATAGCTGGACATGGTTCTTAGAAACTGAATCCCAGACTCCAAGATAGCCAATTCCTTACCCACTCAACTGCATCCCCAGCCACGTACTATTCACTTTTCTATTCTGTATGTTTTGGAAGATGATATATTTATAAAATTTTATTAATTTTAAATCTAGTTTATTAAATTTATGAGCGTATAGAAGATAAAACACTGTGGCTAAAGTAGTAATGGCACTTCTTTGATTTTGTTATTATAAATTTGTGTCTCCTCTTCTTTTTTATTTATTCCAGCTACAGATCAATCAATCAATTTTGCCATTAAGTTAAAAAATCTAGCTTTCAGACTATAAATATACCTATATTTATTAATATAATTATAAATTTATTTTATATTTTCAAGTTTATGTTACATTTTCTATAACTTTTAAAATCAGTACTGATTTTTGTTTTATTCTTGTTATTTGATTCACTCCAGATTGGGTTGTTTGTTTTTTTTTTGTTGTTGTTGTTTTTGCTTAGTTTGCTATTCAGTTTGCTAAATTAGATTGCTAAATTACTAATTTTAGGTATTTACCTCCTTTTATAGTATTTATTGATGCAACTTTTTAACTAAGAACTGCTTTTGCACGCATTCCATATTTTTTTATAAACTTTGTTTGATTTTTTTAATTGTTTAGTTAAAAATAATATGATTCCTACATTTTTTGTAACCTGAAAGCATACCTGAAGAAATTTTAAAAAATTTAAGTTTGGTAAGAATTATTCCATGGCCTCAGATGTGCTCTGTTTGGCAAATGTTGCATGTTAGCTAATAAGGTATCCATCTTCTGTTGTTATTGTGAGAAATAGCTTATAAATGTCAATAATATCTGTGTGATGGATGGTAGTTTGAAATAACTGTCATTTGACTGATTTTCTGCCTACTGGATCTGTCAATTACTGATAAAGGGGTGCTGGAATCTGTTATGACTTTTTTCATAGCTTTAGGGTTTTGATTCACAAATACTCTTATTAGACATGTGCATGTTAATAGTTATTGTATTGTCTTGGAAAATTACCTCTTTTGTTACTAAATGATACCCCTCTTTATTACTGATAATGTACCTCCATGGCAATTTGACTTCATCTATACTTAATAAACGTCTGCATCTTTCTTTTGCTTGGTGGTGTCATTGGCTTTTCAAAATCTTGATCTTTAATGCATCTTTACCTGTATATTTAACTTAGGTATTATAAAGGCAGCATATTTATGAGTGTAATTTTAAAGCCTATGACAGCCTTCTAACTTAATTGTTATGCCTACATCTCAAAGTGATTATTAATATAATTAAAAATATATGTGATATATGCTGCTGCTTTATTTTGGTTATCTTTTGTTTATTTTCTGGATTATCTCTCTTCTTGATGTTAATGTGCATTTTAAATGAGCATGATGGTTAATTTTAATTGTCAACTGATAAATTATACTAGGCAAGAGTGTTCTTAGAACAAATAGTCTAGATCAGGTTTGTCTGTGAGCACATCTTTGGGAATTATCTTGATTACATTAATTGATGTGAGAAGGCATGCACACTGTAGATAGTACCGTTTCATTAAGAAGGAATTATGGACTACATCATTGTAGAGTTGGATCTGAGCACAATCAAGAACATATGCATTGTTTCCCTTTGCCTTTGACCGTAGATGTAATGTGACTCATAGTTCTAGTTTCCCTCTGACTTGAGCTCCTTGCTATTTCATGCTACAGTCAAGAATTGTAAGCTTAAATAACTTCTGGATGAAACTGCTTTTTGTTAGAGCAGTTCATCACAGCAACAGAAATAAAACTGGAGTTTTTTTGGTGACCTGTATTTGTAATTTTAGTTTCCAGAATAGATATTTTCCACTAGATGTGTGTTTATTTTTTCCCTTAGATTCTTTCCTACTTTTGGCTATCTTGAATAATGCTGCAATTAACAACATAGGCATGCATGCATATGCACCGTTCCTTGCCCTCTCTCCTCTCCCATCTTCCCTTTCCTTACCTCTCTTTCCTCCACCTTCCTCCCATCATGCTCTCTCTCCTATAGTGTCTTCCTTTTCCCTTTGCCTCTCACCACTGAAGCTAGGAATTGCACTTGCTTTTATCCAAAAGTCAGAGAACTGATGAGGAGGCTGGGATTCGACCCAGGGCCTCATACATGCTAGGCAAATAAGCCTGTCAATGAGCTAAATTTTGGTCCCCATCATATGCTCTTAGACCATTAGATTTTAAGGATTTTTAAAATTAAAAGCTCAGTGTTATATATAAATTCCTTAATTTGAGATGAACAGCGTGAGCTAATTAGCTACTACTACTTTCAAAATACTGTGTCATCTAAATCTGGTATATGGGAGTCCAGTTTTAACATCCCCCTTTTACTTTGTTTAGCAGTTTCCAATCACCGGGTTTTTCTACTGGTTATTCTAATGGATATGTGAGATGCTAACAAAGGCAAGCTGACTTTTTTTGTTCCTGATAATTATAAAATATTTAGCCTTTAGGTATAACTGTTATCAAGCCTTGGGCTAATATTACAGTTCTAAATGAGAGAAAGTCACTTTGTTGAGACAAATATCTGTCTAACTGAAGCATCACCACAGTTACCACACTAGATAATAGTACTGAGGGTTGTATAATTGACTTACACTCATGGTGCATTATATCCACTTGGGGACTTTTACATTTAGTCACTAGTATTCCTTGGTCTCATGTGTCCATACTCAAGTGGAATATGTGACCTGATTGAGAAGTCATACCACATCAAACTGTCACCTCTTTTCCTGCTATAAGTAGGTTGGGGAATAAGGGTCTCTATGATCATTGCTTTCAATAACGCATTTTAAAATTTTCATTTTTCTCTTCCCTTAGGTTAGAATATGCTTCAAAAATAGTGATTTCCCTGGAGCTTTCAGTTATTGTTTACAGTATTTTGTATTCTCAAAACGCATGTGTTAAAGTTCTATTTCTAAGTTTCATGGTTTGTGAAAGTGGTTCCTTTGTGACACAAGCGTATATAAAGTCACGAGGGTGTGGCCCTTGTGATGAAGTTAATTTCTTGTAGGAGTTTTGTGAGCATTTTCAAGTGGGTTAGAGTTGCTGTTGCTATGCCATAGTTAGTGTTGCATGACTGTCAGTTGCCCATGTGGTAAATGTGTGGTGTCCATTCATGAAACAAGTGAATCTTATGCTAGAGAAGTCACTGGGGCATGTCATGGTAGGAGATGTTGGAATTATTCTTTTCGCTTTCCAAGCATCATGGAAGAATGGACCTAATTTATTCCATTTCTGACACGATGTACTCTGCTTTCATAGGCTTTGATCAACAGGCTCAAGAAAACAAACTGAAACCCCTGAAAACACAGGCAAAAGTAAACCCTTTGTCCCATAAGTTATTGATCTAGGGGATTCATCTTTATGTGACGCAGTGATGGAAATCTGACTGATATAGTCATGGTATATGGAGAGAAGGCTTTTCACATGAGGATTTGTTTCATACCAGCATTTAAGCTAACTGTATTTCTTGGTACAAGTGTAGATGCTATTCTAAAATCTGTCATATCTGCTGCCTTTGTGTTTCTAGCAGATCTGTAAACTAGAATCATATCCTTGTTCTTGTATTCGGCTCTAGTCTTGTCATCATACAGAAGTTTTATGAGTACAGACTTTTGTATACCTGTAACTCTGCACTGCTCTTCAACGAGCTCACCCCAATCTTAGGTGTTGCTTTGCATTGTACTATATATGATGTAATGAGGCAGTTCAAAAGGTATGAAATTAAGCATCCCTCTCATGGTGCAGGTTCTCGGTGATGTTCAACTTTTTGAGACAGGACATTGTCTTCTACAAATTCTTGCTTGAGATCTGTGCAATTAAGTTACAAAATTGTGTACAACTAATCTCATTTTTAAGTGAATTTAAAGTTTTTACTTGGTAGCACCTGTAGCTATTCTGGACCTTTGTGACTTGCAGTATAACGGTAGAATCCCCTTGGAAGCTAAAAAGCTAATCATCTTTTCTTTCCACTATGTCATTTCCTTCTGTTAAAGCTCATGTTGGTTTGGATCTAGTCTTTTCTTTTCCCCTTGAGGGAAGAAATTTGTTGATGATAACAGAATATTCCAGGTGCATTTTATGCAGTAATTTTTCCAGTGCTCCTGCTACAAATGAGAAGGAAATTTCTTCCTTCATTCACTCAAAGAACATTAGTAGGATCTTAGTGATGACTCAGAGTTTTTTGCAGGATCTCATAGGCATGCTGTCTGTAGGCTGTTGTTATGCTCAACAAGTGCAGTCTTACATCCAGCCATTACTTATTTTCCTCCATTTTTCCTGCCAGAGGATAGCTACAGTTTCTGTCCCTAGTAAGCTTGCATCTTTATTTTCTCTCTCATTATGAAGAGGACCTTTGGCATATGGTTTCAGCTCACAGATTGATTTCAGGTGAGATTGGCTTCTCAGTTAGTTCAACTATTCTCCTGGAAGGACAGGAGAGATGACACCTCTGTTCATCACACACTGAACCAAAGGCATAGGTCAGCCACGGCTGCTTATGATGGA
Source organism: Mus musculus (assembly GCF_000001635.26). NCBI lineage: Eukaryota > Metazoa > Chordata > Mammalia > Rodentia > Muridae > Mus > Mus musculus. Next base: position 109,980,689 of record NC_000072.6, read on the forward strand.
TAATTCTTCTGAGATTCCCCTCTCTAGAAAACAGTGCTCAGCTTCCTTATATCTGCAGTGTGCCATTTCCAGAATCTTTGGCTATACGTCCTCTTTTGCTCAGAATGTTCTCAAAATCTTAACCAATATGAACTGTCTATGGTGGTATTTCTCACACAGTACCAATCATGCAAGAGCCAAGTAAGAGCGGCCCCAACACCCCCAGCCCCAACTGGCTCTAGGTAACAAAGACAAATATAGATTTTTAAGGCATTAACATTGTAGAAGTCTGAGAGTGGCCCAACCATTGTGGCGATTAAGGCATATTAAATATAAAGCTGTTTGTGTGTATCTTTCATTTGGGAATCCAGAGCGTTGGGGCCAGTAGTGAGAAACTCATGCCACCATGCTACCATCCCTGGGGAGATTAGAGCTGATTAATCAACTACAACAACATATAGTATATCAAAATAATATGTTCCTCTTTTTGTGGTTTTATATATCTATATCACATGTGTGTATCACAATGTGCTAATCATTTGGTATTTGATTCACAGTTTTGTCTCTTGTCCAGATTTTTATCACATCTGACTTTCTTTGCTATTGTTCACATACATATGCTCATATATGTATGAGAATCCATCTCATGATGGCAAAAAAATAAATTCTCTAATGTTTCTCATTTTGACTTACTTTTCTTTCAGTTAAAGTATATAGATGCCTGGATTTCAAATGATCTACTATTTAGTATCTTTATCTACAGTTAGTCTATTTCAGGCCAGGAAAGGTTAGTATGTATGCTGGTGATGTTTCCCCACAGAGCCCTGCCAATCACACGTAAGAGAGCTGGAATGACTGTGCTTACAAATAATTCCATCACCTGAATTTGAAATGGCTAGTAATTGGAATAATTTTTTTCTAAGTTGAATATATGTGTGATGTGACCTCCCTTCATAGGTTAATAGAGCTTTGCCTCTGTGTTAAGTCATCAACAATTTGAGGCATGTAGCATTTGTACATTAAATGCATTAAAATTTTCTTCCCATTTTAATATAAGTATGTCTGGTTTTCTTCCTGTGTGAAGATGTGTTTTTCCTCTGGGCATTTTTTAAGTTGTAAATATTTCCTACTACTCTTGTGGCAAGTCTTAAATGGTAATGATTGAGAGATTTAAAAAGTGCAGAAAAGGATTAACATCAATCAAGATTAAGGTAGGTAGTTGAGCAACCCAGTCTTTTCCTTTAATTAGCATGGAATACAGGGACGAATTCTGAAGTGGAGATGTGTTTTCTAATTAATGTAAAAAGAGTTTTTTCTTTCCAACTAAATATAATTAATTTGCCTCCACTCTGTTGTTCTTATTCGTTCTTAAAAGGTAGTTGCTGTAAGATGAAATGATGTCTAATATCACATATGAATCAGATGTTTTGAAATGTCATTTTTTTCGATTTTTGAAGAGGGTGGGCATAAGCTTATTTAATGAACCCAAAATAGCCATGAACTGTAAACTCAAAGAAATTTTCTAATTCTCCTTTCTACATTTATTTTCAGTAGCCTGCAAGACATTGGGGGACTTACTAATAGGAAATTATGACTAAACTGCAGTTTTTAAGATCTCATTTTATAAATTGCTTAAGATATACCATAAATATCCATTCCTATTATAAAATGTGTAAACATCAAATAAAGAAGAATGCTTGACTAGCTTGCGGCCATATGCCACACAAACTATATTGGTGTGAGATGGATTCGGAAAGCAAGCCATTTTGTGTGGTCTGGAGAATGATACATAGCAGCAACACTTTCAGCTTCAAATGAATGAGATTATTAAGCAGGTAACAAGCAAAAGTAAAAAGAACAAATAGAAAGTAGTAGATGAACAAGAATAGCAGATAAACAACACAGCATAAAATTCAGGCACTTATATATACCCAGCAGAGTGACCTGGAGTAGCAAACACAGGGAACATATTTAAATCCAGATCTTAAAAACATCCAGAAGAAGTCAACTGGCAAAGATAAAGCCATGGTGGAGTGTCTGTTTGGTAATCTGTTTACTGATAAAGGGCTGGCCTCATGTGCCCATGGTAAGTGTTTTTATAGTATGGGATAAATGGGGAAAAATAGTAATATCTATTGGAAATTGCCTTTTAGCTCTTCTCAAGGATATAATAATGCCTTTACCACCCTCAGCTACTTTCTGGTTTTGCATATCTATGCTTTTATAGAACCAAGGTAGAAGCTCATTCCCTGATAAGAGGCCTCGGAGAACACTTTGATACAAATGTGCTTGCAGCTGACATGGAGTGGGCTATCATTCTTCCATAATCAATTTTCAACTACCTTAAAAAACACATGACAATTTAGCAACATAGTGCATATTATGCTAGTTCAGAGTTTTTCCCCTCTATTTCACAATGTCAGGTTTTCCCCATCTTTTTTATTGTTAGTTATTTTTTATTCATACCAATGAGATCCCAGAGACTGCTGAGCACTCCTTGCCTTGATGAGCTTTCAATGACTTGTGACATTGCGTTGGGGTTCTTTAGCCTTTATGCTTATCACCACCATATGCCCATAACACAGCTGTGGCAAAAAGCTGAAGATAATTCACATCCTTTGAAGAAAGTGGATATTATAGAAAAAAAAGTCCATGTCTTCTTGCTTTGATGTGAAAACAACAAAATAAACCAGGCTTATTTTTCCAGGTCACTGCATTCTTTGTGCAATATTATCAACCACAGTGACACTTGATTTTATGCTGTTTATTTCAGCTGAACACTTTGGAAAATTTTACAAGTGGAAAATTTCTATTCTGTTTTTGAAAGTGCTATGTTATAAACGCACCATTTGGTATTAAATTCAAATGCAGTCTGGCTATGGGAGAGGAGAGGTAGAGGGTGTGCTAAGGAGTGTGGTCCATGTGATAGACATTTTCCTAACAGTCTCCGTCACTGACAACTCAGGTCCTTCAATTAGTGACATTTTGTCCTGCTTTGCATTCTTGGTTATGTGTTTGTTTGTTTCTTTCTCTTCCATTGCTCAGTTTTCCTTTTGCTTACTAATTTGAAACATATGCAACAAATAAATGCAAACAAATGCATAAACAATGAAAAATTCAAGTACCCAACATTAGCCAACATGAAAAATAATCTTTTTGGTGGAAGTTCATGTTAAAATTCATAATATAGAAATTTGGGTATTTTGGTTCTGTACTTATTTTGCATTTTCTTGAACAGTACAAGTCTTGTCTTCACAGTCCATTTATAAAACATTACATACTTCTGTCAGGCTCTGCTAGCTGGATATAAAATAAACTCAAACAAGTCAATGGCCTTTCTCTATACAAAGAATAAACAGGCTGAGAAAGAAATTAGGGAAACAACACCCTTCTCAATAGTCACAAATAATATAAAATATCTTGGCGTGACTCTAACTAAGGAAGTGAAAGATCTGTATGATAAAAACTTCAAATCTCTGAAGAAAGAAATTAAAGAAGATCTCAGAAGATGGAAAGATCTCCCATGCTCATGGATTGGCAGGATAAACATTGTAAAAATGGCTATCTTGCCAAAAGCAATCTACAGATTCAATGCAATCCCCATCAAAATTCCAACTCAATTCTTCAACGAATTGGAAGGAGCTATTTGCAAATTCGTCTGGAATAACAAAAAACCTAGGATAGCAAAAAGTCTTCTCAAGGATAAAAGAACCTCTGGTGGAATCACCATGCCTGACCTAAAGCTTTACTACAGAGCAATTGTGATAAAAACTGCATGGTACTGGTATAGAGACAGACAAGTAGACCAATGGAATAGAATTGAAGACCCAGAAATGAACCCACACACCTATGGTCACTTGATCTTCGACAAGGGAGCTAAAACCATCCAATGGAAGAAAGACAGCATTTTCAACAATTGGTGCTGGCACAACTGGTTGTTATCATGTAGAAGAATGCGCATCGATCCATACTTATCGCCTTGTACTAAGGTCAAATCTAAGTGGATCAAGGAACTTCACATAAAACCAAAGACACTGAAACTTATAGAGGAGAAAGTGGGAAAAAGCCTTGAAGATATGGGCACAGGGGAAAAATTCCTGAACAGAACAGCAATGGCTTGTGCTGTAAGATCGAGAATTGACAAATGGGACCTAATGAAACTCCAAAGTTTCTGCAAGGCAAAAGACACTGTCAGTAAGACAAAAAGACCACCAACAGATTGGGAAAGGATCTTTACCTATCCTAAATCAGATAGGGGACTAATATCCAACATATATAAAGAACTCAAGAAGGTGGACTTCAGAAAATCAAATAACCCCATTAAAAAATGGGGCTCAGAACTGAACAAAGAATTCTCACCTGAGGAATACCGAATGGCAGAGAAGAACCTGAAAAAATGTTCAACATCCTTAATCATCAGGGAAATGCAAATCAAAACAACCTTGAGATTCCACTTCACACCAGTCAGAATGGCTAAGATCAAAAATTCAAGTGACAGCAGATGCTGGCGTGGATGTGGAGAAAGAGGAACACTCCTCCATTGTTGGTGGGATTGCAGGCTTGTACAACCACTCTGGAAATCAGTCTGGCGGTTCCTCGGAAAATTGGACATAGTACTACCGGAGGATCCAGCAATACCTCTCCTGGGCATATATCCAGAAGATGCCCCAACTGGTAAGAAGGACACATGCTCCACTATGTTCATAGCAGCCTTATTTATAATAGCCAGAAGCTGGAAAGAACCCAGATGCCCCTCAACAGAGGAATGGATACAGAAAATGTGGTACATCTACACAATGGAGTACTACTCAGCTATTATAAAGAATGAATTTATGAAATTCCTAGCCAAATGGATGGACCGGGAGGGCATCATCCTGAGTGAGGTAACACATTCACAAAGGAACTCACACAATATGTAATCCCTGATAAGTGGATATTAGCCCCAAACCTAGGATACCCAAGGTATAAGATACAATTTGCTAAACACATGAAACTCAAGAAGAATGAAGACTGAAGTGTGGACACTATGCCCCTCCTTAGAATTGGGAACAAAACACCCATGGAAGGAGTTACAGAGACAAAGTTTGGAGCTGAGATGAAAGGATGGACCATGTAGAGACTGCCATATCCAGTGATCCACCCCATAATCAGCATCCAAACGCTGACACCATTGCATACACTAGCAAGATTTTATTGAAAGGACCCAGATGTAGCTGTCTCTGGTCAGACTATGTCGGGGCCTAGCAAACACAGAAGTGGATGCTCACAGTCAGCTAATGGATGGATCACAGGGCCCCCAATGGAGGAGCTAGAGAAAGTACCCAAGGAGCTAAAGGGATCTGCAACCCTATAGGTGGAACAACATTATGAACTAACCAGTACCCCGGAGCTCTTGACTCTAGCTGCATATGTTTCAAAAGATGGCCTAATTGGCCATCACTGGAAAGAGATGCCCATTGGAGAAGTAAACTTTATATGCCCCAGTACAGGGGAACGCCAGGGCCAAAAAGAGGGAGTGGGTGGTTAGTGGAATGGGGGTGGGTGGGTCTGGGGGACTTTTGGTATAGCATTGGAAATGTAAATGAGCTAAATACCTAATAAAAAATGGAAAAAAAAGAAAAAAGAAAGAAAGAAAGAAAGAAAGAGAGAGAGAGAAAGAAAGAAAGAAAGGGGTATGAAAAGACAGAAGGAAAACAAAGAAAGACAGCGAGAGACAGAAGAAAGGTAGGCAGGGGAAATGAAAGGAAGGAGGGAAATAAGGAAAATAAAAAGAAAAGAGGAAGAAAATGGAAGAAAGAAAGGAGGAAGGAAGAGTGGAAAGGAAGTATGTAGGGAGGAAGGAAGAATGGATGGAAGGAAGAGAAGAGAGGAGAGAAGGAAGGAGAGAATGGAGGAGAAGAGGAAAGATGAATTTCAGGATACCAGTGCTGCAAGGCTGTTGTACACATCAGTACTTGATGCTTAGTTCATAGTAGCCCTCAAGAGACAGTGATTACTGTTGCTGTGCTGAGGAGGGAAAAGAATACCATAGGAGAAACTGAACATTTCCTGCCAAAGTAGCAGTATGTAAAGACATTTCAAAATTAAGCATGGGAGAGACTGTCAGGATACTTGATGAATAAGAAAGAAAGAAAATAGACGTGTTTGAGAGGGCTATTAGAAATTGAAAGTATGATTTTTGAGCTCATGGAAACTCTTAAGGAATAAGGTGTGAAAGTGGATAAAACGTCAAACTCCTAATGCAAAATATGCAAAGACCCCAAATGAGAGGAAATGTCTAGAAAAGTCTGCATTTTAAGTTCCATCAATATATATATTGGACTATTGACACTTTCTTTTCTCTAAGTCACTATTGACACTCTCAGGCACCCTGTGGAACTTCAATAGATGAGGCACTAGATTTGAACATCATAATGGTTCATCCATATATTCTCCTTCGTTTCTTGAGATAGGAATCACTTGGGATGAAGTCATAAATTCACTGATGTCACTCCTAGTTATCTTCTATTCACCCCATGGAACCAAAGCAGTTTTCTCAGGGCTGAGGATTCCCTGGAACCTGGGACTCATAATGCTGATACTGAAGCTAGTACTGAACACTTTTGGGTCCACTCCATTCTCTTCATTCTATAATAAAAATATAGTAGAGGAAACTGGGCTATAAAAAACAGTCAAATATGTCTGATAGAAAGTCCTCAGTGGAATCATTCTTCACAGAACTGTGTCATTCTGTTGAATTAAAATTCAAAGAAATCTATGAATTGCCTTCATAATATGAAAAATTTAAACCAAAATGTGGGGCATGCTTTATCAAATGGAATCTCAAATTAGCATAGTTTATGTAAAAAGGTCAGCTAACTTACCTGTTATTGCTTCTTCTTCCCTATTCTTATGTGACAGAATGTGTTTTTAGAGATCACAGGGATCTCAAGAACACAAAGAGGAAAGCAATACTGGACAGAAGCCCTACCATGTCCCCAGGGAGAAAGTGAGACAGCAAGGCATCACTCCCTGCTACTCAGAAACAGGCTACCAGTGTGTCTGGTGTTGCAAGAAACACAGGTCGGGATAGGATTCCAAGAGTTTTATTTAGTTTCTGAATTAGGACCTCAGTGGAGAAAATAGAATGCCTGGTAGAGGGATTGTTTACACCTGATTTTATGTTACCTGACTTAATTAAGTTTATTTTCATTTCCTTCCAGGAAAAAACAGTGTTGAACTGTAATGAGTTTTAGTGATGATTAAATTTGTTTAATTCTTTTTCACTCCATTTTGGTTGCTTTGACATGATTTGTTCCCATATCCTGGGCTATCCAACAGTAAAGAGATATTTTCTCTTTTGGAAGCATTCTTTGTCTTTTTGCTTTGGTCAATGTCATAAATATTTTATATAACAACTAGAGCTGAAGGGCAGCCTTTGGAACTTTGAAAAATTGGGTCACAATTGGTTTGACCTAAGCAAATTCAGGAAGGCATACATCATCAAGAAATAATTCTCCTTCATTATTTATAAGAACACAGAAGCAGATGTAGAATTGTTCCTGCGATAATTTTCATACATAAAATAGCATGTAGATAGAGAACACTGTCAGCTAGCTCAATGCACTGTTTATTTCTGAGATGGCATTGCTTCTGTCATTGTATTGAAGAAAAACATACTGCTATTATGGTGAATGGATGGCTTCCGGTTCTGTTTCCTTGGCAATACACACTGGCTTTCAGAGTCTCATTAAATATTTTGTCTTATTTTCAAGTCTATCTAACATCTTTCTGTCTATCTATCTGTGTATCTAAGTATCTATGTTTCTATGTATCTATGTATCTATGTTTGTTTGTTTGTTTGTATGTATGTATCTATCTATCTATCTATCTATCTATCTATATATCTATCCTCTACCACCCATCCATTTCATAACCTTATCATTTATTTGCAATCTAATTATCAATCTATTATCTAACTTTGCTCTAAATGCAAGTTATCTACTATCATGTGTAATAATATCATTTATCTACTATCAATGAATTGTATTGTAACATTTAACATCAATATCTAGTTTATATCTACTATATACTAACACTCTTATATAATCTTTTTCTCAGCATATATACATTTTTGTTATTGCATTCATATGTATATTTGTATATTAATATACATTCATATATATTTGTATATGTATATAGTGTGTGTATAGTCCATATAGTGTTACTTTATATGTATATTTTCATGGCTAGCTGATTGCTATGCTTTTCTCTGGGGAGGGCCACCTCTCCTGATTGCTCCCAGGTTTTTTTCAGTTTTGTATAGGTCTTTTTCTAGGGTTGAGGCCAGGTGAGCTTTATCTAGGAGCTACTTAGCATATATATATATATATATATATATATATATATATATATATATATATATATGTATATATGTATATATGTATATATGTATATATAGTGTGAATATGATTAAATCTATATTTATATAAAATTATCTATAATATATATCATATATGTGTATTGTGTACCTGTGCCTGTGTCTGTGTTTTTGATGAATTTATCTGTGACACAAGCAGAAAGCCTAGAGTTATTTATTAGAGGCTAATCCTAGTTATCTCTGTGAATTCCACCTGAGATTGAGATCTGCAATGCTGTGTTGATATGGAATATTTCAGATAATTTTCCAAGCTCCTTTCCCATTCATCTCACTTGAAATATATTTCAAATACTGAATATTGATATAAATATGTTAGGAATATTTTCCTTTCTCTCACAAAGAACCCATCAGTTAAAACACCAAATGTCAATAAAGACAGTTATCATTTTAAAGCAGTAAGTAAGAATGTCTAAATCACAAAAGCCAGTATAATTACTGTTCTTGGCACAGTTTAATGTGAAGGGAGATTTTTAATTGAAATAGTCTTCTAGGGATGAAGATACAGGGTGGATTTAAGTAAGGAAATTCCTTCGTTTCACTGTTGCTTTTCATCACCTTGGTACACCTCACCTCAAGGAACTTTCCTGGTAACAGTTCCTGATTTTAAGTGATATCAAAAACAGTTAATCTAGGTAATCTTAAATTATCCCCTTTTTTTGTATGGGTTTTATTAATTTTTCAAAATAAAGTCTATTTCTATCATGCCTTCTAAGAACTCATGCTGTCCTTAATTGTCTTACTTTCCAAGTGTCTCATCTGGTCCCATATCGCTCTGCCATGGAACCTTTCTATTTTTACTAAATACATTAATTTGTTAACTGTGAGGTACCCAAGTGGTAATTTTGTTTTCTTTTTGGTAGTACGGATTTCAGTTTGTTGTAGAAACACACATTTTTTTTCTTTTTCTTTTTCTTTTCTTTCTTTCCTTTTTTTGTATAAGATATTTTTTTAAATTTACATTTCTAATGTTATCCCCTTTCTTAGTTTCTCCTCTGAAAATCCCCTATCCCCCTTCCCCCTGCTCTCCAACCCACCCACTCCTGCTTCCTATCCCTGGCATTCCCCTATACTGGGGCATATAACCTACACAGGACCAAGGGCCTCTCCTCCCATTGATGACCAACTAGGCCATCCTCTGCTACATATGCATCTAGACCCAAAAGTCCCACCATGTGTTTTCTTTGATTGGTGGTTTAGTCCCAGGGAGCTCTGGGGTTACTGGTTAGTTCATGTTGTTCCTCCTATGGGGCTGCAAACCCCATCAGCTACTTGGGTACTATCTCTAGCTCCTTCATTGGGGACCCTGTGCTCAGTCCAATGGATGGCTGTGAGCCTCCAATGAACTGAAAATGTATTTTATTCCTACAAACTCTAAGGGATTGGATAGTGTCTGGACTGCCAAATTCACATCATCACATCTGTCTTCCCTTAGAAGACAGGAGTTTCTTGAGTTGTAAAGACTATATTGATTCAAGTTATTTGTATTCTAACACCTATGAATTATATAGTTAACAATAAACAGTTTGTAATTACTGACTATAGGCAAACGTTTGTGAAACATTTTGGAGGTTCCAGCAACCCCAAAAGTAAAAATGAAGTGCCTCATTTGGTGAAACAAAGTGGCAGATATTTTTCTCCTTCAACAGTACACTGCCTTTAAAATCTGTCTGTTAATGACAACTATGAAAGTACTGTCTCTCAAGGTTCTAACTGTCCAAAGATGACATATCAGCAAAGACAGGCCACACTCTAACTTCTCAGTGAACATTATGTGGCATTCTTTCAAATAACTACTTTAGTTCTATCTTAACAGAACTGAAATGGGTTCCATCTAAGTCCATGCTGGAAAAAGCATATCGTCTAAAAGCCTTCAGGAAATGTTTCTCTTACTGTGTTCACAGAGAAGTTAAGTTAGAGAGAGCTGATCATGACAGAAGAGGAAGAGTGATAAGAAAACTTGAAAAAGATACAGACCGAGAAGCCTGAGAGCTCACTGGACTGCTTAGGCGTAGTGTTTGAGGACAGCTGCTGCTGAATCCTGAGAATGTGTCGTCTTTGATCATATTAGCAAATACTTTCAATTGTTTTCTTTTCACACCCTTGTCCTTTCCTACCTTCCATTTTTCTCTTTACCTTCTCTATCTCTCATTATTTCATGTTTTCTTCCCTCCCCTTCTAAGTAGGCATGGGTTTTGTTTCTGATAACAAATAAAAACAAAATTTGTTGATTTAAATAAATTTTCATTATAGAAAAAAAACTGAAGAGAGTGTTAGATCTTGTTTCTAAAGGGATCATGTTACAAGGTGGTCACCAGTTCTGGATGCTTGTTGGTAATAATAAAACTGATAATTATTCAAATAGTGCATTAATTGTGTTTCTCCTAGAAAAGCAGTTGTTTTGGAGAAATATAATGTTCCAGACCCAAAGATACACACACACACACACACACACACACACACACACACACACACACACACACACACACATGAGCATATATATGCTTACTTCAGAGGTAAACAAACAAACTATCTTAGAAAAGACAGAGAATAGCTTCCAATCTTTTTGTAGCAATAAAACATGTTTACTCCCCAGCAGAAACATGGCATAGTGGTACATTCCTGTCAAAATCTATTTGTCCAGAGTAATTTACTACTTCTTTCTATAATAATATATCTCCACCTTCAGAACATTATGGATAATTTATCATTTATGATTCTCATTCCCGAAATATAGGGTATGTAGTTTTACTCACTGAATTATTTCAGTATTGAAAATAGATTCTTCTCTCATACAATACTTCCCAAGAATTGTTTTCCTCCTTCCACTCCTCCCAGATTGCTCCTGCCTCATTTCTTCTCCAGATCTACTGCCCCTCTGTTTCCCTTCAGAAATAAACATGCCACCTAGAGATAATAACCAACCATGGCAAAACCAAGAAACTAAAAGATAAGGCAAACACCCTCATGTGGAAACTGGAACCCAAAGGAAGAAAAAGAGTCCTCATAGCATGAAAGAGTCAGAGACATACCCACTCCCATTATTAGGAGTATTAGGAGTCCCAAATACACACGCACACACACACACACACACACACACACACACACACACACGGTGACAACCATCACATACATACAGAGAACCACAACACACTGAACCTGATGCAGACCCATGCCTCTTCAGTCTCTGTGAGACCACATGAGTCCTGACTCAGAAGGCTATGTTCTCCTGGTGTCCTCCATCTTTTCTGACTCTGATATAATTTCCTTTCTTCTGTGAGGTACCCTGAACTCTGAGGGAAGGCATCCTATGGAAACCTTCAATTTAGACTCCCTCTCTCTGTATAATGTTCTCCAGCCTAACCAGTCTCTCATTTTCTGGATATCCAGGCAGTGTCAGGCCTGGGATCCTTTTCGTGGAATAGGATACTGGGTTGGCCACTTCCATTCCACAAGTTCTATGCCATCATTCTCCTAACACAGCTGTAAGGCAGGACAGATTGTAGGTTGAAGTTTTTGTGGCTCTGTTGGTGTTCAGATTTCTTTCTCAGCAGCCTGAAGAGTACCTCTCTGCACCAAAGAGTCTAGAATATTAGGACTAAGTTTTTAAATGAATAAGCATAAATAGTGTTCCTTAATTTATCAATCATCTTTGTTATGTACGATCATTAAATCCTAATCTCTGACACCAGTTATTAAGTGTTATTAATAATTACACACCACAAAGGAAAAAATGTCAAAATAGTTAATATACTGAGTGTGAAGGAACATAAAATCACTCAGAGGATATGGCAGCATGAAGAGTTGGACTTGAGCTATGTAAAGAACGCTTGTCTGAAACACAGAACAAATCAAACCAGACAAAAAAGTTAAGATGGGTATGTTTTTGTACATGTTTAGCTTAGTTTTTCCTTACTCTTTGGCCTATTGTCTGGTAGTTCAAATTTTTTGGCCCTATGGGGAAGTAGAAACAATACCTTCTGTGTTCGTCGTTTGTTTGAGACAGGTGTTTGCTATGAAACCATGGAACTGGTAGATCAGGATGGACTTGCACTTAGAGATTTGTCTGCCACTACCTTTGAACTGCTAGAATTGAGGAGTGCATTTCCTTGCCCTGGTGTCCCTTCTTGAATTTTACTGCTTCCTTTCTACTCTCTCTTCTCCTTCACTCCTTCCACTGTCTACATTGCATTGCTATTTATCTCAGACACTTCATTAATTCATGATCCTTCTGCTTCAGCCTTCTCACTGCTGGAATTACTGGTGTATACCATAATTCTTCATGTCAACAAAGTATGATATAACCTATGTTTCATAATTGTAAAAATTGTCATGTTAATCACTTAGTCACTCAAGAAAGTTGACGACATGCTTTCTTCCCTAACAAAAGGCAGAACATGACATTGCGAAAACCATGAACGGTGGGCTGAGAAAGTGCATAAAAGTCTTGCAGTGTTCTCATGTATAAAATTTTTAAAATTTGGGGTTTGTTTATAGTTTGCCTAGTGTGATTGGAACATAATTTATAAGGTATTATTTAAGGTGTACAATTTAAGGATTTAAAATATGTACAAACTGTGAAATGCTAACCACTCTCAAGCTAATTACCATATCCATTGTCAAATATCCTAATTACTATTTCACAAAAACAACTTAAGTACTCTTCTTAATGCTCATTTCAATATTAGTTAATGTACTCAGTTGCTGAGATACAGTGATGCCAGTACTTCAAATTAAAGAGGAATGTAGGTAAAATCTGATCAACAGTTGAGGACTGTTACCAAGATTCTTGCCTTCTCTTCTTCTACTGCTTTTTAAAAGGAGAAAGTTTTCAGCTACTTGTTTTAATGGGAGTTATGATTCTTCAATTACATGAGAATGAGAAAACTCCATACACACTTTGATAAACCAACTTACAGAGTATAGATGTTATTAAGTAAATATTATTACTCCACAGATATCTACTTATGTGTTTGAAGATGGTACAGCTGTAGGAAAAGGGCATAATTGGGCTTGTATCACCTTCTAATTTATGAAGGGAGTGGGAGTTGTTTTGCTTTTTGTTTTTGTAATAATGGAGGGCACATGAGCCTGAAGCAGAGTTCGAGTCTCACACCATAGCTCCCAGACTGCAGGAATATGTCTACCAAACTATATAGAAAGAATTATCCAAATCTTCCCAAAGAAAATAGTCCAAAAGATATAACTGCTATTTCAAACACAGTCTATTTGCTGGAGCTAGAACCCTATACATTGATTGGAAATGTTCTTATTCCCTATTATTTTTGAGATGGTCTCTCTTATAATTTGGATCTTCAGAAATTCTTCAAGACCTGTATGTGAAAGTTGGTACCTATGGACGTAATTTGTAGTGTTAGCATTTTTCAGAAATTAAACCTATTGACAGTTGTGTGGTGTAATATAAAATGCCTACTATAAGTCTATCAACACTTGGAGCCCATCTGGTGGTGGTATTCGGTAAGGTTGTGAAATCTTTAGCACATAGAACAATGCTAGAACAAATGAATCATAGAGGGCACAGTCTTTAGGCTGTATAGCCTGATCCTGTTTACAGTTCATTCTCTGTATTTGAATTTAGGATGCAATGTGACCAAACAAACCTCTGATTCTGCCATCACGTCTTCTTGCTTCTGTGCTTGTCCTGATTTCTGTGCCATAATAAACTATATTGTTCAGCAACTATAGGCCAAATTAAACATTTACAGCCTCGATTATCTTATTGTTATATCTTTTTGTTACTGAATATCTTATTATTAATATCTTATTTTTACAGAAACATAACTAATGAGTGGAGGCCTTGAAACTATTGAGTGTACATTCTATAGTGATTTGAATGAGATTATCTCTCATAAACTCAATGATTGAATTCTTTATTTCTAGTTGTTGGGACTTTCTGGTGGGAAGTTTAGGAATGGTGCTCTTGTTGGTCAAAGGAAATGAAAAATTCTTAATTGTTTATTATCCACCATACCTACTATAGCAAAGAGGTGGAAGTGACTCTACACAAATCACACAAGAAAAACATCAAAGGTACTTCAAATTCCCAAATAGTCAATTTTTTCAAATGTGGGGTCATTTTGGAAGAGAGAACCTCAATTGAGACAATGCATTGATCAGATTGCCCTTTAGACATGTTTTAGGTCATCTCATATCTTTTGTTGCCATTGAGCACCTCTATTAGTTAATAAAAAGAGTAACAATGGGTTCTCTTCTAGGGTATCTAACCTCACCAACTGTGGGCTTTTATAAATGTAACTTATATTTGTCTGAAGACAATAGTTATCCATGGGCCTGACTACCTCATTCATACAACATAGGCCTAGTCCAGGAAGCTTCTAGACTCCACACAGTCTACTCCAGGCCTAAGATGTTTTCAGCTTCTGAAATTTACTTCTGCATAAGCTCACTCTTTCTAGTTCTTTCTAAGCTCTGTTTGTCTGTTCCATCAGCTGCTCTGGCCAAAAGTCCTCTTCAAGCTGACTGATTCAATCTGTCTTCTTTCTGGACCTCTGATTGAATTGCTCTGCTTGGCCTCAATCTAACTATAGCAATGTACTCTAATTCTCTGGTTCCTTCAGAGTTCACCTGTTTACTCTTCTACCTGTCTCTATAAATCTCTGCCAAAACTGCCTCCATTTTTAAATTGTCTCTCTATGCTCTGTTCTTACGTAGCCTTTTCTTTCTCCCTCTTCTTATCAGAGTTGGGCATATCCTATTCTGTGAAATATTTCTCTGATTTGTAAATTTTATTGCCACTCAATTATACATCACTTTCAAATATGAGTGCTTCCTTCTACAAACTAACTTTACATTCATTGTTTAAGATTAAACATATGTACTAAAGGCATGTCTGTCTGTATTCCAGCGAAAGGGAATAAAGGTATATGCTAATGACTGAGCCATGCCACAAGTAGAAACAAGTTGTTTTCAGTAAATAACACAATCTTGGGGTTCAAAGTATGATCAAATATTCTGCAACAGGTTTTGGCTAGGTTTTAATCATCTGGCACAATTGCACAAATATTGGACAATACTGTTTAAAATAGTTTTAGTATTAAGATAAAGTCACTAATACAAAGGGAAGACAACATTGAAAATCAAATGTTATCTTAGAATAGAGATGGAAAGATAGATTTCATTCCAATCTAACATAACTTTAGGGGATGGATGAGGATTGTAAGAAGAGTTGAATCAGTGTGCTAGAAAGAGGGAAGACAGTAGCTATTCAAAAAGCATCCTTTAAGACCTTATTAATAGATGTGCACCAAATTGGAGTAGTATCAATGACCAAGATGATAGGTTTTCAGCATTACTGTACCTGAATCTCAAAGACAATAAAGAGTGAAGTACAAAAGAACATTAACCTGCTGTGAGCAGATATAATACCATCTACCTTACAGAATTCTATTATATAAATGATGGACAAGGACAATAATTCAAAGCAGAAATACTGGTAAAATTATAATTGAGAATTTTATAGATATAAACTTTCCCAAATACTTTATTTTCAGTTAGTTTTAGTTTTTCATAAATCTTCTACCTTGGCATATGCAAAATCTACATAGTCCAATATCTTTCAAAAAAGCATAGAGCCATTATAGTTCATAACTCAACCTTGACACTTGTATGTCACCTAAAACAGTTTACATTATGACAAACTCTTCATGTTGGTTTTGGCTGAGTGTTTGATGAAAAAAAAAAAAATATATATATATATATATATATATATCCATGTAAAGTATCAAATTACAGCATGTGATTACAGTTCTGTATCAAAATTTAATACAGTACAAATTACAGTACAGTGTTAGAATTACTTTGCATTCCAACTTTTTATCTTCCATCCTCTGTTAACCACTAATATTTCTGCGAATCATAGTAATTTTACCTATTTAGAATCTTTTGTAGTCGGAATCATCAATGTGCAGACTTCTTCTATCAGAATTTTGATTTTACTTATGTATTGCCTAATGTCAATTTATGATATAAGAGCGCATTTTATTTTGCCACTGGGTAAATATTCTATTTCCCAGGCATATTACATTTTACTTATCCCAAACATATCTAGATGGATTCCAATATTTTGGCAATTATGATTAAAGTCACGCTACACTCATCTGTGTGTGGGTTCTTTTGTATTTAAATGATTTCAGGTAAATGTCAAGGATTATCACTTCTTCATCACATGAGTGGACTATATTTTGGCTTTGAAACTCCAAATAATCTTCCAAAATGTCAATATCAGTTTGCATTTCTCTAGCAAAGAATCAGAGTTACTGATATTTTCAATTCCTTGCCAAACTTAACATTCCTGCTTCAGATTTCAGTCCTTAAAAAAAGATATGTAAGTTTATCTTATTATTTTAGTTTCAACACTCTGAATAATGTACACTGTGCTTAATTTCCAACTGGGTCTGTATACTCTCCATTAAGAAGCACCTTCAAGATTCTGTGCTTTCAATATAATCATCATAATGTACATATTTTTCATGTGTTACTTTGGAAATTATTGAATTATATTTTTAAATAAATACTGTTCTAAAGGTTTTTGAGAGCAGCATAATATCTCTAAGCTTTGGTTCGTATATACTATGATTCTTCCATATTGGATAATGGATAAGAACAAGCTGCTGTGGAACATGCTCTAGTCACAGGTAACCTTGATAGAAAGCCTATATTCTATAAAATAAAAGGAACAAAATTGATCCACCTAGAAGATGTATGAACAGATAAGCCTGTAGCTATACTAGCTTTAAATTAAAGGGAAAGTTGTTCATAGCTATATTATCAGTCAGCATTTTACAGAAGCTGTTATTATTCTTGACTTTGCATGTGAGCCCCAAAGAATGATTCTTCTTAAGCATTTTACTTTTTGTGTATCTATGAATGTTTTGCTTACATTTATGCAGGTCTAATGTGCATGCATTCACCACAGAACCCAGAAAGGGGTGTTGGATTCCCTGGCACCAGACTTAAGGGTCATCATTGTATGAGCTTCGATGTGGATGCTGGAAACAAAATATGGATCCTCAGCAAGAACAACCAGTGCTGTTAACCACTGAGGCATTTCTCTAGCCTCGAGTGAATTATTCTTATAAATGGAATATAAAGTTCTGCTTGTTAGAAGTAGATAAAGAGATTACATGCTTAACTCTATGGTATATAAGCATCTAGATGTTGGGAATTGAATATATCCATGCTCAAACAAGAAATTAGCTCTATCTTTCCACACTCTTGATTTAGTTCTCAAGATTTAAATTGTATCAGGCTTTATAAAAGTAATGTTGCACAGATCAGTGCTTTACTGATTCTTTCAGAATAGATTTAATCAAGCATGTCTTTCTTTGATTTTTTTTAACAATGAAAGAACAAAATTCCACAAAGAGACAAAGAAAATAATTGAATTTTCCACTACCACTAAAATTATAAAATTGTGCTGTAATTAATAAACATCCTGGAGGGAAAGCATTCTGTGTTGCATCTGTAATCTCTTCTTAAAGAAACAGTGAAACTATGTCATGCATGTTTGTTAAATTATGAAGCTTCAAACATACTGACTGAGAAAAATCTCCTTAGTGATTTCAACTTGCCTGTGGTGATTTGCATAAGAATGCCCCATAGTATCATGTGTTTGAATACTTGGTCCCCAGTTGATAGAACTGTTTGGCAAGGTTAGGAAGTGTGGCCTTGATGGAGGAGATGGGATGGGATTTTAGGTTTCCAAAGACTACTGTCAGAACCCTAGTTAGAGATTTCTCTCTCTCCCTCTCCTCCTTTCTCTCTCTTCCTCTCCTCTCTGCCATATGCTCCTAGAGTGAGGATTCTCTCTTAGCTCTTAGACACTGATTCAGTACCATGCTTATATACCTATTGCCAAGTTCTCCATGATGATAAGAAGGAGTTACCCTGTGGAATCAGAATGAATGATTTCTTTTATGAGTTGTCTCAATCATGATATTTTCTCATGCCAATATAGAAAAGCAACTAAGACAATGTTTTAGAACTATAGACACCTATGCTTTTTCATTAAAATTTTTTGATTGCTAAAATGTTTTTTGTTTGTTTGTTTGTTTGTTTTGCTTTGCTTTGTTTTTTCAGATCTTTATAACAGTTATTGTAGGAAAAAGACCTGGTAATTCAACCATGTAGTTCTCTGGTTTTATTAGAAATGGAAAGTACAGTAACTCCAGTAACACTCCAGTAACTATGCTTTCAGAAAGAACTTTAATTAGAATTTTGTTATTTTCACATTTAGAAATGTCATTTCATGACTGCAATTTTTTGACATTGTAAATAGTCCAAAACTTAGTGGAGTAGAGTAGTACTTGTAAGGTTCCTTAGTCTGCTTTGATAAGAAAGCTGAACTGGCTGGAATATTTCAAGTGATTCAACCTGATTGCAGGAAGGAAGTTGCTAGCTATTATTACTTAGTGCCTCACCATGTGATCTCTCAACCTAGAATGCTGAATTGGTGACCTTAAGGAGTGGTGGTCCCCAAGGAAACCTACTAAAGCAGTTATTCAAAACCATAGATGCTATCAGACATTCTATTTCAAATACACTTGTAAATTTCTCTGTGTACATAGAAATTAGCCATATCCCAGTGAAGAAGACATTGGTCATAGCTCTTGGTGGGAGAAATGTCAAAGTATTTAAAGATATGTTTAATGTGCAATTTATATTTCCTAATAGCAATTTGGGCATGTAGTATTGCTCAATGTTAATAATATGCCAATTTTATTTTGTTATATCAGTGCCTACAAATTTTATGTCTATTTTCTAGTTCCCTATCTAATGTTATGCATATTAAAGTGAATATATGCTTTATAAAATATAATTACTAACATTTGAAGGAAATTCAAAATATATACAAATATAACTAAAATGTGCTTATCACCTCTAATTCAAATACCCCGTGTTTTCTAAATTTGAACTTTTAGCTCATGTGCTTACAATGGGTAAATTTTACTTTAGTGTCAAAATAAAGCTGATACTGCTTTACAAATTTTACATATGATATTGCTTCTAAAACTCTTGTGATGTTTCCAGTCTATATAATATTCAGGATGAAACTCAGACTTAATATCATTAGGGACCAAATTTTTCAGAGTGAAAATCTGGATATGATATAGTTGCAGATAAAGGTAGGGAGAAATGTAATCATATTAATCATTTTGTCATTTGAATGGTACTAAAGTTCAAGTCCAACACTCTTGTATGTAACTATTTCACTACAATTTCAAAACATATTTTCAAAGAAATAATTCTTTACTTTGTTTTATAAATTACTTGACAGTTATCTTTGTTGAGGTTTGAATCAGAATGGTTCAAAAGGCTTATATATTTGAATGCTTGGTCCCCAGTGGGTAATCTGTATGGGAAAGATTAGGAGGTGTGGCCTTGTTGGAGGAGGGAGCAGATATTAGTTCTCAGCTACTGCTCCAGTGCCATGCCTAACTGACTGACACCTGACATGCTTCCTGCTACAATTTTCAGGGACTAAGCCTCTGGAACTGGGTACAACAAATGAAATATTGTTTTAATTAGTGCCTTGCTCAGGTTATTTTGCTGGAGTAATAGAAAGGTAACTAAGGCAATTTTCATTTAAAGTCTTGGGTGTTGTAATAGAATATTTTTTGGGGGGGATCTTGTTGGGTTTCAAACCCACTGCAAATATGTATCAAATTTGTTTTAAAAATAAGAAACAGTTAATTTGTCTCAGGTAGCCTGGAAGACCCAAGATACTGCAGCTTTGTGATTTTGGCTAAATTATCCCAATGTTAAAATATCCATTTTCTTGTATTTAACACAATATGATATTTTCTGTATTGCTACAGAATATTGATATTCAGTTATGAGTTGGTACATTGAATTCCACTGCTGGTAGGTATACTGAATATTCTGAAATAACAAGATTTAAATTATGAGAGATTCTAACCCAAATATTCTTGCAATATAATGAATTAGTTTAGTTACAATTAGACACTGTTCTCATTGGTTTAATTTGTCATTTGTCCATTTATATCTTTTCAACAAACAAATATAGACTAACATACATCTTTGAGAAAGTGACAAAATCTAACATTTAAGTTTTGCATGATGTATTTATTAACAAATAATAAATACATCAAACTCTTCAGCATTTCACCTTTCTCTTTTTTTTTCTCTGCAAGTATTTTTTCTAAATTGTTATATTGCCAAAGGATTCTACTATAGATGCACACATTTACTGCCCTCTTGCTGTCTTCCTATGACTGTATAGTTGTAGACTCTGTGGTAACTTTCCTCTCTGGTCTAGTTAGTAGCTTCTACTCTCCTAGAACTTTCTCTCTGCCATAGTTATTCTGGAGTTCTGTTTTCTGTACCATGCTATATTGGTTTGTTTGTTTCTTTTGTTTAATATAGCATGACAGCTATCTCAAGAAAAAAACTATACATCCTCAAAGAAATCCACATCAAAATTCATAGGGACTTGAAAAGTTGTGAGACTTTGTAAAACAATCTTGTGAAGTGATAACAAAGAAAAATTGCACTGGGCAGCACCCAGACAGTCTTTTTTTGTAATAACTGCTTTAAAAGGTTTCTCGGTGAATGAGAAAAAAAAAAAGTAGAAGAAAAGCAGCAGAAGGGGAAAATGTTACAACTATAATCTCAAAAATAAGAAGTAAAATTAAGCAAAAGATCCCAGTCATAACACTCTATGTCACAAGTACCTGCTTGCCTTCTTCTCTGCTCCCATAGCCTACAATTTTGTACATCTTTGCAGTCTCACACCTGTATTTCTGAAACTTCACAAATCCACGTGTGCCTTAGTTTCCCATTTTGTATTATAAATCTTTTGTTTCCTTTTCCATGCAGCTCTGAATAGTTCCTTATGTCAAAAACTTTCACCCCTTCTTTCAAACAAACATTATTTTGTAGGCATTTGGAGTCATTGCTCAAGCTTCTTTGCTCTAGATGTGTATATCTGTCTGGTGATATTTTTTTTTTGAGGATTCAAAGGTTTCAAAAAGACCAGAATTGATATATGCTAGTTGTCAGCTAAAAGTCTCCGACTACATCATGCTGATTTTTCTTTCAAAATGTGCTTTCTATTTATTCAGGTCTACATTGTTCAGAAAAAAAGTATCACTTGCTTATTTTGTATTTATTCACATTATTTCTACAGTAATAATTATGTACTTGAGTATAAAGAGCAGAAATGAAATGAGTATAAGAACCATGGTTTCCATAGAGAGATCTGCCCATCCTGACTTTCCTATTCATCGACAACAACTATCATTATCCATTTATGATATTTGCCACTCATTTTTCAGAACAAAAGCTTTTGCAAGTATAGGATAGAAGCTACCAAACATTGCTTCTCAAATAAGTGGACATGCTTCTGTTAGATTCGGTTCCAATCCTTTCCTGTTTTACGCATTGTTTTTCTATTAATCATGTTTTCTAACCATTTCAAGGTTCAAAACAAGTCATAACACAGTCTTTGACTGGCACTCTCAAACTATATATAAGCAGTACATAAGTGCTAATAGTATTCTGTTTTTCAGTAGGATGTTTGTATTGATTTAACATCAATTTTAGCACCGTTAAGATGCTAAAATCTATATCACCAGTTGTCTTGCATAATGTTGGCCAGAAGGCTACTTACCAAACACATCCACTGGCCTATTGCTGGAGAAATCTGTTCCCTGAAAAGGGGATGTGCCAATAAAATGAAGAGCAAGATCTGATTTTGAAGATCAATTAAAACATATTTACCACTAAATTCCAAAGAACCCATGTTTCATAGCTTGGTGAGGCATTGTGAAGTAAGTTCATACACAGGCACAGAATGCAGGGTTGGAAGAAGGAGACTACATGGGAACACTTCCCCCTAAACCCTCTACTTTAGGATGGTTTTGTATCTGGTGTGTCTATAATAGATTTCCAGTTATTTCTGGAAGTACGATTTTGTGATAGTAATTAAAGCACTTCTTTTCATTCAGGACCAACTGCTGACATATGGATCTTAGAGATCTGAGTCTTCTGTTTAAAAAAAAAAGGCAAGGACAAAGTACTTTGAAGCTCTTTCTTTTCTTTTGTAGTTTCTCTTTCATCTTGTCGTGGTTACTCACCATTGAATGTCTTTTGCAGTAAAGAAAAGTTGATTTATATTGTGAGCATGGCTCTTATTTTTCCTTATACTATACAAAGAGTATTTAAATTTTAGATTTGATGCATATGTGGACTCATGAAGAAATCCTTAATGCTTTGTAATTTACAGATACACATGGATTTTTCTTTTAATACAAGAATAAAATAAAACAAAAACCATCCTCAGCCTTCTGACTTCACTTGACAGTCACATGTTCTCTTAACAGCATTTGAGGCTTAGTAATGAGTAAGGAAGGAAGAAGGAATTAATCTCAGTGTTATCATTCATGTACGAGTACTTGACAAGTAAAGTAATGTGGAAACACATCAAATTTATTTATTGTGCATATTTCTTACGATGTCATTATCTTTCCATCTTTAAAGGACATTTACGTGGGATGGAACAATGTCTAAAAAGATACTTGCTTCTCTTTTAGAGGACCAGTGTTTAGTTCTGAATATTCTTTGTCAGGTAGCTTGTAACCACTTGTTATTTCCTCTCTCTCTAAGTCAATGCATTTTTCTGGTCTACACACACACATACACACACACACACACACACACACACACACACACACACACACACACATATGTGTGTATATGTATATATATATATATATATATATATGCATACACACATATACATACATATGCACACACACTTTTAAAAACTGAAAAGCAAGAGCATGTTTTGTATTTTTTTTAAAATGTCTGATCTTTTAAGATTTATGGTACCCTCATTTAGCAAGTCATAATGTAATTTTTTTTTCTTTCCATTTTTTATTAGGTATTTAGCTCATTTACATTTCCAATGCTATACCAAAAGTCCCCCATACCCACCCACCCCCACTCCCCTACCCGCCCACTCCCCCTTTTTGGCCCTGGCGTTCCCCTGTTCTGGGGCATATAAAGTTTGTGTGTCCAATGGGCCTCTCTTTCCAGTGATGGCCGACTAGGCCATCTTTTGATACATATGCAGCTAGAGTCAAGAGCTCCGGGGTACTGGTTAGTTCATAATGTTGATCCACCTATAGGGTTGCAGATCCCTTTAGCTCCTTGGATACTTTCTCTAGCTCCTCCATTGGGAGCCCTGTGATCCATCCATTAGCTGACTGTGGGCATCCACTTCTGTGTTTGCTAGGCCCTGGCATAGTCTCACAAGAGACAGATACATCTGGGTCCTTTCGATAAAATCTTGCTAGTGTATGCAATGGTGTCAGCGTTTGGATGCTGATTATGGGGTGGATCCCTGGATAAGGCAGTCTCTACATGGTCCATCCTTTCATCTCAGCTCCAAACTTTGTCTCTGTAACTCCTTCCAAGGGTGTTTTGTTCCTACTTCTAAGGAGGGGCATAGTGTCCACACTTCAGTCTTCATTTTTCTTGAGTTTCATGTGTTTAGGAAATTGTATCTTATATCTTGGGTATCCTAGGTTTTGGGCTAATATCCACTTATCAGTGAGTACATATTGTGTGAGTTCCTTTGTGAATGTGTTACCTCACTCAGGATGATGCCCTCCAGGTCCATCCATTTGGCTAGGAATTTCATAAATTCATTCTTTTTAATAGCTGAGTAGTACTCCATTGTGTAGATGTACCACATTTTCTGTATCCATTCCTCTGTTGAGGGGCATCTGGGTTCTTTCCAGCTTCTGGCTATTATAAATAAGGCTGCTATGAACATAGTGGAGCATGTGTCCTTCTTACCAGTTGGGGCATCTTCTGGATATATGCCCAGGAGAGGTATTGCTGGATCCTCCAGTAGTACTATGTCCAATTTTCTGAGGAACCGCCAGACGGATTTCCAGAGTGGTTGTACAAGCCTGCAATCCCACCAACAATGGAGGAGTGTTCCTCTTTCACCACATCCTCGCCAGCATCTGCTGTCACCTGAATTTTTGATCTTAGCCATTCTCACTGGTGTGAGGTGGAATCTCAGGGTTGTTTTGATTTGCATTTCCCTGATGATTAAGGATGTTGAACATTTTTTCAGGTGCTTCTCTGCCATTCGGTATTCCTCAGGTGAGAATTCTTTGTTCAGTTCTGAGCCCCATTTTTTAATGGGGTTGTTTGAGTTTCTGAAGTCCACCTTCTTGAGTTCTTTATATATGTTGGATATTAGTCCCCTATCTGATTTAGGATAGGTAAAGATCTTTTCCCAATCTGTTGGTGGTCTCTTTGTCTTATTGACGGTGTCTTTTGCCTTGCAGAAACTTTGGAGTTTCATTAGGTCCCATTTGTCAATTCTCGATCTTACAGCACAAGCCATTGCTGTTCTGTTCAGGAATTTTTCCCCTGTGCCCATATCTTCAAGGCTTTTCCCCGCTTTCTCCTCTATAAGTTTCAGTGTCTCTGGTTTTATGTGAAGTTCTTTGATCCATTTAGATTTGACCTTAGTACAAGGAGATAAGTATGGATCGATTTGCATTCTTCTACATGATAACAACCAGTTGTGCCAGCACCATTTGTTGAAAATGCTGTCTTTCTTCCACTGGATGGTTTTAGCTCCCTTGTCGAAGATCAAGTGACCATAGGTGTGTGGGTTCATTTCTGGGTCTTCAATTCTATTCCATTGGTCTACTTGTCTGTCTCTATACCAGTACCATGCAGTTTTTACCACAGTTGCTCTGTAGTAAAGCTTTAGGTCAGGCATGGTGATTCCACCAGAGGTTCTTTTATCCTGGAGAAGAGTTTTTGCTATCCTAGGTTTTTTGTTATTCCAGATGAATTTGCAAATTGCTCCTTCTAATTCGTTGAAGAATTGAGTTGGAATTTTGATGGGGATTGCATTGAATCTGTAGATTGCTTTTGGCAAGATAGCCATTTTTACAATATTGATCCTGCCAATCCATGAGCATGGGAGATCTTTCCATCTTCTGAGATCTTCTTTAATTTCTTTCTTCAGAGACTTGAAGTTTTTATCATACAGATCTTTCACTTCCTTAGTTAGAGTCACGCCGAGATATTTTATATTATTTGTGACTATTGAGAAGGGTGTTGTTTCCCTAATTTCTTTCTCAGCCTGTTTATTCTTTGTGTAGAGAAAGGCCATTGACTTGTTTGAGTTAATTTTATATCCAGCTACTTCACCGAAGCTGTTTATCAGATTTAGGAGTTCTCTGGTAGAATTTTTAGGGTCACTTATATATACTATCATATCATCTGCAAAAAGTGATATTTTGACTTCCTCCTTTCCAATTTGTATCCCCTTGATCTCCTTTTGTTGTCGAATTGCTCTGGCTAATACTTCAAGTACTATGTTGAAAAGGTAGGGAGAAAGTGGGCAGCCTTGTCTAGTCCCTGATTTTAGTGGGATTGCTTCCAGCTTCTCTCCATTTACTTTGATGTTGGCTACTGGTTTGCTGTAGATTGCTTTTATCATGTTTAGGTACGGGCCTTGAATTCCTGATCTTTCCAGAACTTTTATCATGAATGGGTGTTGGATCTTGTCAAATGCTTTTTCTGCATCCAACGAGATGATCATGTGTTTTTGTCTTTGAGTTTGTTTATATAGTGGATTACATTGATGGATTTTCGTATATTAAACCATCCCTGCATTCCTGGAATAAAACCTACTTGGTCAGGATGGATGATTGCTTTAATGTGTTCTTGGATTCGGTTAGCGAGAATTTTATTGAGGATTTTTGCATCGATATTCATAAGAGAAATTGGTCTGAAGTTCTCTATCTTTGTTGGATCTTTCTGTGGTTTAGGTATCAGAGTAATAGTGGCTTCATAAAATGAGTTGGGTAGAGTACTTTCTACTTCTATCTTGTGAAAAAGTTTGTGCAGAACTGGAATTAGATCTTCTTTGAAGGTCTGATAGAACTCTGCACTAAACCCGTCTGGTCCTGGGCTTTTTTTGGCTGGGAGACTATTTATAACTGCTTCTATTTCTTTAGGGGATATGGGACTGTTTAGAAGGTCAACTTGATCCTGATTCAACTTTGGTACCTGGTATCTGTCCAGAAATTTGTCCATTTCATCCAGGTTCTCCAGTTTTGTTGAGTATAGCCTTTTGTAGAAGGATCTGATGGTGTTTTGGATTTCTTCAGGATCTGTTGTTATGTCTCCCTTTTCAGTTCTGATTTTGTTAATTAGGGTTTTGTCTCTGTGCCCTCTAGTGAGTCTAGCTAAGGGTTTATCTATCTTGTTGATTTTCTCAAAGAACCAACTCCTTGTTTGGTTAATTCTTTGAATAGTTCTTCTTGTTTCCACTTGGTTGATTTCACCCCTGAGTTTGATTATTTCCTGCCGTTTACTCCTCTTGGGTGAATTTGCTTCCTTTTTTTCTAGAGCTTTTAGATGTGTTGTCAAGCTGCTAGTATGTGCTCTCTCCCGTTTCTTCATGGAGGCACTCAGAGCTATGAGTTTCCCTCTTAGAAATGCTTTCATTGTGTCCCAAAGGTTTGGGTACGTTGTGGCTTCATTTTCATTAAACTCTTAAAAAGTCTTTAATTTCTTTCTTTATTCCTTCCTTGACCAAGGTATCATTGAGAAGAGTGTTGTTCAGTTTCCACGTGAGTGTTGGCTTTCTGTTATTTTTTTTGTTATTGAAGATCAGCCTTAGTGCATGGTGATCTGATAGGATACATGGGACAATTTCAATATTTTTGAATCTGTTGAGGCCTGTTTTGTGACCTATTATGTGGTCAATTTTGGAGAAGGTACCATGAGGTGCTGAGAAGAAGGTATATCCTTTTGTTTTAGGATAAAATGTTCTGTAGATATCTGTCAGATCCATTTGTTTCATCACTTCTGTTAGTTTCAGTGTGTCCCTGTTTAGTTTTTTTTTTCCATGATCTGTCCATTGGTCAAAGTGGTGTGTTGAAGTCTCCCACTATTATTGTGTGAGGTGCAATGTGTGCTTTGAGCTTTACTAAAGTTTCTTTAATGAAGGTGGCTGCCCTTGTATTTGGCGCATAGATATTCAGAATTGAGAGTTCCTCTTGGAGGATTTTACCTTTGATGAGAACAAAGTGCCCCTCCTTGTCTTTTTTGATGACTTTGGGTTGGAAGTCAATCTTATCAGATATTAGGATGGCTACTCCAGCTTGTTTCTTCATACCATTTGCTTGGAAAATTGTTTTCCAGCCTTTTATTCTGAGGTAGTGTCTATCTTTTTCTCTGAGATGTGTCTCCTGTAAACAGCAAAATGTTGGGTCTTGTTTGTGTAGCCAGTTTGTTAGTCTATGTCTTTTTATTGGGGAGTTGAGACCATTGATGTTAAGAGATATTAAGGAAAAGTAATTGTTGCTTCCTGTTATTTTTGTTGTTAAAGTTGGCATTCTGTTCTTGTGGCTGTCTTCTTTTGGGTTTGTTGAGGGATTACCTTCTTGTTTTTTCTAGGGCATTGTTCCCGTTCTTGTATTGGTTTTTTTCTGTTATTAACCTTTGAAGGGCTGGATTCGTTGAGAGATAATGTGTGAATTTGGTTTTGTCATGGAATACTTTGGTTTCTCCATCTATGGTAATTGAGAGTTTGGCTGGGTATAGTAGCCTGGGCTGGAATTTGTGTTCTCTTAGTGTCTGTACAACATCTGTCCAGGCTCTTCTGGCTTTCATAGTCTCTGGTGAAAAATCTGGTGTAATTCTGATAGGCTTGCCTTTGTATGTTACTTGACCTTTTTCCCTTACCACTTTTAGTATTCTATCTTTATTTAGTGCATTTGTTGTTCTGATTATTATGTGTCGGGAGGAATTTCTTTTCTGGTCCAGTCTATTTGGAGTTCTGTAGGCTTCTTGTATGTTCATAGGTATCTCTTTCTTTATATTTGGGAAGTTTTCTTCAATAATTTTGTTGAAGATGTTTGCTGGTCCTTTGAGTTGAAAATCTTCATTCTCATCCACTCCTATTATCCGTAGGTTTGGTCTTCTCATTGTGTCCTGGATTTCCTGGATATTTTGAGTTAGGATCTTTTTGCATTTTCCATTTTCTTTGATTGTTGTGCCGATGTTCTCTATGGAATCTTCTGCACCTGAGATTCTCTCTTCCATCTCTTGTATTCTGTTGCTGATGCTCAAATCTATGGTTCCAGATTTCTTTCCTAGGGTTTCTATCTCCAGTGTTGCCTCACTTTGAGTTTTCTTTATTGTGTCTACTTCCCTTTTTAGGTCTAGTATGGTTTTGTTCATTTCCATCACCTGTTTGTATGTTTTTTCCTCTTTTTCTGTAAGGACTTCTACCTGTTTGATTGTGTTTTCCTGTTTTCCTTTAAGGACTTGTAACTCTTTAGCAGTGTTCTCCTGTATTTCTTTAAGTGATTTATTAAAGTCCTTCTTGATGTCCTCTACCATCATCATGAGATATGCTTTTAAATCTAGGTCTAGGTTTTCGGGTGTGTTGGGGTGCCCTGGACTGGGCGAAGTGGGAGTGCTGGGTTCTGATGATGGTGAGTGGTCTTGGTTCCTGTTAGTAGAATTCCTACGTTTACCTTTTGCCATCTGGTAATCTCTGGAGTTAGTAGTTATAGTTGACTCTGTTTAGAGATTGTTCTTCTGGTGATTCTGTTACCATCTATCAGCAGACCTGGGAGACAGATTCTCTCCTCTGAGTTTCAGTGCTCAGAGCACTCTGCTGGCAAGCTCTCTTACAGGGAAGGTGCGCAGAAATCTTGTTTTTGGACCTCCTCCTGGTCGAAGAAGAAGGCCCAAAACAGGGCCTTTCTCAGAAGCTGTGTTGCTTTGGCAGTTCCCAGAAGCTATCAGCTTCTGTGGTGCAGACTCTCACCTGTGCAGACTAAATTCCTAAGTTCCAGGGAGTCCCGGACCCAAGATGGCGACAGTTGCTCCTGAGGGTGAGGCCACCTCCCGAGCCAGGTGGACACCTGTCCTCTCATCCGGACGATGGCCGGCTGTCTGCGGCCTGCAAAGGGTGCTGCCTCAGTGGCTCTGTGCTTCCGCCTGTCCCAGAAGCTGTCCGGTTCTCTGGCGCACCCTCTAACCTGCTCAGACTAATATCCTAAGTTCTGCTGAGTCCCGGAACCAAGATGGCGACCCCTGCTGCTGAGGCTGAGGCCGCCTCCTGAGCCAGGCGGACACCTGTCCTCTGGTCCGGACGGTGGCTGGCTGTCTGCGGCCCGCCAAGGGTGCTGCCTCAGCGGCTCTGTGCTTCCGCCTGTCCCAGAAGCTGTCCGGTCTCTGGTCCGGATGGTGGCCGGCTGTCTGCGGCCCACCAAGGGTGCTACCTCAGCGGCTCTGTGCTTCTGCCTGTCCCAGAAGCTGTCCGGTTCTCTGGCGCACCCTCTCACCTGTTCAGACTAATTTCCTAAGTTCTGCTGAGTCCGGGAACCAAGATGGCGACCGCTCAATAAATATCTTAATTAATGACAATAATAATAAATTTATGGGCTGCCTTTCTCCTCGTGTAATTACCTACTTTAAGCTGCCAGATCAACATGACACAGGGCAACAACAGAATATCCAAGAGTAGTCTTGGTGAGGATCCAGTATTGAGAGTGTAGCAGAAGTTAGAGGCCTTAAACCAGACCAATGTATCATTGAAATGAACATTTCACAAAATAGAAGTAGAAGGTACTCTACCCAACTCATTTTATGAAGCCACTATTACTCTGATACCTAAACCACAGAAAGATCCAACAAAGATAGAGAACTTCAGACCAATTTCTCTTATGAATATTGATGCAAAAATCCTCAAGAGATCTCAGAAGATGGAAAGATCTCCCATGCTCATGGATTGGCAGGACCAACATTGTAAAAATGGCTATCTTGCCAAAAGCAATCTACAGATTCAATGCAATCCCCATTAAAATTCCAACTCAATTCTTCAACGAATTAGAAGGAGCAATTTGCAAATTCATCTGGAATAACAAAAAACCTAGGATAGCAAAAACTCTTCTCAAGGATAAAAGAACCTCTGGTGGAATCACCATGCCTGACCTAAAGCTTTACTACAGAGCAATTGTGATAAAAACTGCATGGTACTGGTATAGAGACAGACAAGTGGACCAATGGAATAGAATTGAAGACCCAGAAATGAACCCACACACCTATGGTCACTTGATCTTCGACAAGGGAGCCAAAACCATCCAGTGGAAGAAAGACAGCATTTTCAACAAATGGTGCTGGCACAACTGGTTGTTAACATGTAGAAGAATGCAAATCGATCCATACTTATCTCCTTGTACTAAGGTCAAATCTAAGTGGATCAAGGAACTTCACATAAAACCAGAGACACTGAAACTTATAGAGGAGAAAGTGGGGAAAAGCCTTGAAGATATGGGCACAGGGGAAAAATTCCTGAACAGAACAGCAATGGCTTGTGCTGTAAGATCGAGAATTGACAAATGGGACCTAATGAAACTCCAAAGTTTCTGCAAGGCAAAAGACACCGTCAATAAGACAAAGAGACCACCAACAGATTGGGAAAAGATCTTTACCTATCCTAAATCAGATAGGGGACTAATATCCAACATATATAAAGAACTCAAGAAGGTGGACCTCAGAAAATCAAATAACCCCCTTAAAAAATGGGGCTCAGAACTGAACAAAGAATTCTCACCTGAGGAATACCGAATGGCAGAGAAGCACCTGAAAAAATGTTCAACATCCTTAATCATCAGGGAAATGCAAATCAAAACAACCCTGAGATTCCACCTCACACCAGTGAGAATGGCTAAGATCAAAAATTCAGGTGACAGCAGATGCTGGCGAGGATGTGGTGAAAGAGGAACACTCCTCCATTGTTGGTGGGATTGCAGGCTTGTACAACCACTCTGGAAATCAGTCTGGCGGTTCCTCAGAAAATTGGACATAGTACTACCGGAGGATCCAGCAATACCTCTCCTGGGCATATATCCAGAAGAAGCCCCAACTGGTAAGAAGGACACATGCTCCACTATGTTCATAGCAGCCTTATTTATAATAGCCAGAAACTGGAAAGAACCCAGATGCCCCTCAACAGAGGAATGGATACAGAAAATGTGGTACATCTACACAATGGAGTACTACTCAGCTATTAAAAAGAATGAATTTATGAAATTCCTAGCCAAATGGATGGACCTGGAGAGCATCATCCTGAGTGAGGTAACACAATCACAAAGGAACTCACACAATATGTACTCACTGATAAGTGGATACTAGCCCAAAACCTAGGATACCCACGATATAAGATACAATTTCCTAAACACATGAAACTCAAGAAAAATGAAGACTGAAGTGTGGACACTATGCCCCTCCTTAGAAGTGGGAACAAAACACCCATGGAAGGAGTTACAGAAACAAAGTATGGAGCTGAGATGAAAGGATGGACCATGTAGAGACTGCCATATCCAGGGATCCACCCCATAATCAGCTTCCAAATGCTGACACCATTGCATACACTAGCAAGATTTTACTGAAAGGACCCAGATGTAGCTGTCTCTTGTGAGACTATGCCGGGGCCTAGCAAACACAGAAGTGGATGCTCACAGTCAGCTAATGGATGGATCACAGGGCTCCCAATGGAGGAGCTAGAGAAAGTACCCAAGGAGCTAAAGGGATCTTCAACCCTATAGGTGGAACAACATTATGAACTAACCAGTACCCCTGAGCTCTTGACTCTAGCTGCATATGTATCAAAAGATGGCCTAGTCGGCCATCACTGGAAAGAGAGGCCCATTGGACACGCAGACTTTGTGTGCCCCAGTACAGGGGAACGCCAGGGCCAAAGGGGGGGAGTGGGTGGGTAGGGGAGTGGGGGTGGGTGGGTAAGGGGGACTTTTGGTATAGCATTGGAAATGTAAATGAGCTAAATACCTAATAAAAAATGGAAAAAAAAAGATATTTTTAACAATATGGACACATCAGTCTACTCTGGTACATAATCTCATATTCAACCAAAACTTACTCAGATAAAAATGTTTTATCACAGCAAGTGGTAAAGAGCAAGAGATGTTCAGGAAACACGTGCTGTACAAGCAGATATTGTCTAATTAGAAGGCTTACAGACATCATTTCAGAAAGGCATCAGATAGTTTCTAAATCACAAATTGAAATTCTGATGATGTGTGAACAATTTTCCCCTCCTCTTTATTACATAACTAGTTAGTGAAAAATATTAATCACTCACAAAAGAATCAAAAAGCATTTAAGCTCCTTCCTTTCTAGACAAAGATCATGTTCCAACTCAGGAGATCCACCCATCACTTAAGCAGAGACAATGAGAGGATTTTAGAGCACTGCCTGTCTAGACAGATTGCAACTGTTTGTTTGGGGGCATCATTCAGCCATATTTTTGAAGATGGATAGTCATCTACAAGTGGATTTGTACCTTTCACAGATCATTAGCTTACATTCTTTCTACCTGTCAAGCAGGGCAAAGATTTATGATTCAGGATTGCCTGCTTCACTGCCTCCCACCTGAGAGTTATATATTTATTTCTACCTTGTGACTTTGACCATTGACTTTAATTCAGAAAAGAGTACAAGGCCATGTTTATTTAGTGATTCATGTATGGACAATATTTAGGGATGCAGAGATACTAAATTCAGATGCTATATAACATGACCAGTCCAATAAAATTCAGAGATTCCATTCTTCAGAAGTATAGTGATACATTTCAGGGATTTTATTTTGCCTATGAAATAACAACTACTGAAATGTATGCGTCTAGATAGAAAATTGGTTAGTTCTTAAATTTCAAACATTCAGACAATTTCTGCATATTTCACTCCAGGGAAAGCAAGTTCCCTTATCTTACTGAAAATGACAAACTCTTCTGAAAAACTGTACTTCTTCAATTTTTAAAGTAAAATTCCAGATAGGGGAAACTTTTATCATATTTTCTACATAAAATATTTATTAAGTGCAGTAAAATTCCTTAGTGTTTTCTGCATTGGTTGAGTAGTCAGGGGGAACTGGACCTGTTTATTCCTAAACACATTTTTTAGCTGTGATGTAATTGGTCATTATACTGCTACACTTTCAGGGTCTCAGAGGAAACATATATAAGATGTGTATAACAAGTCTATTCTTGGCAGTGAGAGTTAGAAAATATTGTTGAACACAGAGCATTGAAGGAGAAATTTGGGCGTATTCAAGCTGTAGATAGCATAATAGTGGGTGTGAATTAATGGTGATAATACATAGTTGCTTATGAGATGATTGCTAACTGGTAGCACTAGTTATAGGAAAATGAGAGGATGCATGTTTGTTGTCCAGGTGTGGCCTGTCATGTAGAGGAAGCTATTGTAAGCAGAGTAGCTCTGTCATAATCTTTGTGCCTAAGAGACTACGTGCAGCCTGTGTACAAACTACCTAGGTTAGTTAATTTTTTAATTCCTGTGATTAAATACCTGATTTGAAGAAGGAAGGGTAAAGCAGAGCTCACAGTTTTAGAGAATATAGTCCATATGAATGGGAAGTTATGATGCCAGGAGAATCAGGTGGCTATCACGAATATCAATTGTGTATTCATTTAGGGTCTGTCCACAGTCAAGAAAATGGAAAAAACATGGGATATCAAATCCAAAGTTCTCTTCTAAGAATATTGTTAGGTATTCAGTCATGTTAAGTATCTTTGTAGGCTGTAATGTAACAGTTATATTTTCATTCTCCATTACATTGCAAGTACATAGTCAATATCTTTCCATTTCCTTATGTATAAATTTTGTATCAAGGGGAAAATTATAATAAAGTACCAAATTTCCATATGTAAACTTATATTAGGTGTAGTGATGTCAGTTGATTCTGAAATGTCTTTGAAATATCAATAATAAAATGGATTGATAGAAAGATGGAAATAAATTACCAGGTGTAGAATTTAGATGGTAAATAAACTAGAGTTTATTATTGAAATTCTTTACATCTGTTATTTTTAATATTTATTAATAATCTGTTTGCAATGATAGATTACAAGCTTATTGTGGATTGATAGCTAGGAAGATGGCAAACAGATAATCAGGAAAGAAAGAAAGAGAAGCTAACAGATAAATGAAATTTACTTGAATGGCATATTGTAGTGGTTTAATGACCTAACCAAATTATGGTGCTAGCTATAAAAAAGATGACATGGTGATAAACCTAGGCCAAATGTATTTCATCCCAGAAAGGGATCATGCTATTCCACCAGTTTCCACTATAGTCCATTCCAATTGTAAGTATATTTTATATTTTTTATTCATGGCAGATATCACCTGACTCTATCAGCAACTCCTTATCTCCACCCAATACATAGAAAGATGGCATGCCTAGTTATCTCTATCTGCAAGCCAAGGTGTCCAAAAGTCTATTAATCAAGATTGTCCAAATAAGCCCTGCCAATTACTGACTCTCCCTTCTTACCTTTGTACTCACAGAGTCGGGCAGGCCCCTAGCTAGTGGTAAATAATATTTCTTTTAATATTAAGTACATTCACAAGGTACTGGTCAGTTATTCTTCTTTTTACCTTTCTCTTTAAGCCTTTGTACTATGTAGTTTGAGATCTGAAATGGAAATTCAGCCATCTCCAACTCTTTAGTGATTCCTCCCTAGCTTTTGTTAGTTCATAGAAATAAGTTCTATCATTCAACAAATTACACCTTGCTGCTTGGGCCATGCAGAACTCAGGATAAATAGATCTATTTGTTACCCTGGGATGTCCTTTCAGTAGCACAAACTCTGAAATATATGCCTCAGTACATTCCCCGCATCTGAAAGCCAGAACTGCCTTTTGCTGGCTTATAGCAATATTTCAGAAACCTGATGACACATTTGACCCACATTTGAAAGCCTTAACTTACTAAATATACACTGCTTTCCAAGCACATATTTTACTTAGAGAAAAGCTCTGGGGAGATAAGTAGGGTGAAGAAAAGGCACTAGCTTACACTTCCCATCATGTTAAATTGTTGTTACATTTCAGTAGATTCCAGTGGCTTGAACACATTATGAGCACCATACTGAATCTCTAACATTTTTGATGGACCACTTGTGTGTGTGTGTGCATACTAGATTCCTCACTAGTAAGTCCTTATAGTGAACAGCAAATTAAATTATTATTTACATCTTACCAAACTGAGCAATTTTTTTGTTTTATTTTTATCAGTTAGGCTCCTTGGGAATAGAGATAGGAATTGTGATTCCCTGAATTCCTTAAATGAATTCCTTGAATTCCTTAAATGAAGTCCAACCTTCATTTGAAGTTTATAACAGAGTTTCAGCCCAAGAAAAATTATTCTCAAACTTTCAGTTCGTTTATGAGACTCTACTGTGTGTGGATCCTACTTGTGGCCTATCTTGCCTTTCCGTTCCTATTTCTTACTTTAAGGGTCAAAATGCTTAGCCTTTACTTTCTCATTGTATTTTGAAAACATCTGATTTACCTAGTTTCTTAAGTTTACAGATGGTAAAAACCTTTCCCTTGAATTTTAGCCATAACTTACTTTGATGACATATAGATATTTGAATTTTAAACTTGAGAATTAGTTAAGACTTTTGAGGCTATTGAATGTGTAGATTGTCTGTTGAGAGAGAATGAATTTGAGGTCTAAGGGTAAAATCCAATGGGATGAATATTTTTCCCTAAGAGTTATTTTTACAAAAGAATGTAATTTTAATTAGTAATTTAATATATAACAACAAGTAGAACTCTGAGTCATTAAGGATATGGAATATATAAATAACACAGTCAATAATCTTAGTATAGATAACATTCACGTAATACCATATCTAACAGTCAAATATAAACTCTTTTCTGAACTAGTAAAATATTCACCATGATAGACCATATATTATATCATAAAATAAGTCTCCAAACTTAAAGAGACTGAAATCACACAAACTAAAATGTTTGAATAAAATTAGAAATCTTAGACATTCTTTCAAACATACAAATATTTGAAAATTAAACAACATATACCTATTTTTGCATTTAATTTTTTCCTGCATTTTGGAAATTCAAAATTATTTAGAAGAATGTATTTAGTTTAAATATGTTCAGGCTCTCTCTTATTATTTCCTAAAACAGTACAGATGACAAATAATTGGTTAGCATTGACATTTCATTAGATATTTCAAGTACATTAACTTAGAGATGAAGTAAAGCACATGGAAGGGCTTAGATGTAGCTCAGCTGCTCGAGTTCTGCATTGATCCTCAGCACTCCATCTATGCACTGGGTGGTGGCAAGGCACATTCTTAAAATCAATCTTATCACCATGGAAGGTCCTCCAGAATTCTTATCTTGCAGCTGTAATCCTCAGAGAGCTGGCATTTAGCAGAGAGGCCTTTGAAAGACATTTAGACTTTGATGTTATATGACATGAAAGTTGTAGAGACTTTTCTCTCCACCATGTCAGCACACACTAAAATGGTAATCTGTAAACCAGGAAGTGGCCTTGGCTAGCAATCAAATCCCTGGTTTAAAAAAAAAGTACTCTAATTTCCAGGCTTCAGAACTAAGAAAGATAATTTTATATTCTTCAGGTTTAAGTTCTAGTCTTTGGTATTTTGGTTAAAGTAGCCTCAAATGACAAAGAGAGGCAAGCAAAAGCAATGCCACTTCACTTAACAAAACCACCACTTGAACAATACACTGAAAAGGCAGAATTTCAGGTCTCAATGCTCCATGGGTCATAGTCCAAATAATCTGGAGATGAGCCCTCAAAATGAATATTTTAATAAATATCTCAGGTTATTTTGAGACAGGTGACGTCAATGGCTTTCTAATAAGGACTGCAGTATAGATTCTATTTCAGGCTTTAGTGTAATACAAGAAGTCATGCAAGTCCAGGATGATACATGCCAAGCTTGGATTCTGTCAATGTAATAACTGAGAGCGTAGATTGTCTATATACCCCATGCCTGCCCGCTCTCAAGTGTCTGAGGAGTCTCCTGCCTCTCCCTCTCAACTCACTGTAGCAGCATTAGGCTTACAGATATCCCCACCACATCCTGCTTTATGTGGTTTGGGGGGGATTTGAACTCCAGTACTCATGTTTATATGGCAAACCCTTTGCTTCCAGAGCCATCTCTTCAGCCCCTCAGGCTACATTTCTCTAGGAGGTAAAAGAGATAATGGTTACTCTATAGTCATCTAATTTTGAAAAACTGTCATGTGTAGTGTTTTTCTAGTCCATAGTCAATGTATTATTTATGCAAATTAAATTCCCTGGTATTCTTTTAGTGAGAAACTTCAGGATTAGAATAAATTTGCTCTTAGCAGGCAAACCTAGTATTTTTTTTTTTTTGCATTTTTTCCTAAGCTTACTTCTTTTTGCCTTTTCATTTTGAATTTTATTGAAAATCCTTGAAAGTCAAAGACAAGTCATTAGTTCCCTTTGCAGGGCCATACACTGTAATCTTGCAAATTATACAGATGAGATCAAAGTGGGTAAATTCCCAACTGTCTCCTAAATGTCTTTTGTTTTTCCTCAGTTACTCCTCAGGAACAAAACACCTCCTAGCACTGTAAGTGTTTTATCAATTATTAGTCGATCTCAGGTGAATGAGTATTCACAACCACCCTAGGAAAGTTCACAATTATGCAAATTTCATACATTCAGTTAAGTAACAGGCAGCTGGAGGAGAGGTAAAAGTACTGGAAGATGGCTCTTCCAAATTTCAAGTCCCATTCTCCATATTCATTCTGCCCTCCCATTACTCCTTTGTGCATAGCAGGGGAGATGGTGAACTGAATAATTAAACCTGCAAATGATGACTAAGTTTCTGTTAAGTCTGAAAATGATGCTAATTTCCTGCTTAATTCTGATAAATCTCCTGTGACCTCTGAACTCTCCTCTCTCTGTGACAATCCTCCCTTTCTTAGCAGCTCAATAGTTCAATACTGGACACAGTTATAGAAATCCCTTTGATTGACACTTGCTGGACATTTCTGTCTTCTTTTAGGCTTTGTCTCATTTATGGAATATTTTTGGTTTTGGTGCCTTCTTGTTGCCATTATTAGCACTGAAAAAAAAAAACAAATCAAAAACATGACTCACCAGCAAAATTAACACAACTTATAATGTAAGCAACACTATTTTTGAGATTTAGTTCAGCCTCTATCAAAAGGTAAAAACTTAGAAATTCATTGAGATGTATAAACTTGGACTGCATCAAGCTTGGTGTGAGATGTTTGCTTGACTTTTAAGGCCTAAATCGATGTGTCTTCTTGCATTTTCCTTTCTCCCTTATCTCTCCTTTCCCTCTCTTTCTCTCCCCCCCTCTCCCTCCTTCTCTCATTCTCTCCTTCCTTCCTCCCTCATTTTCCCCTTACTCTCACCCTTTGTCTTTCCCTACCATTCTTTCTTCCTTGGATTCTTTCTCCTTTTCTCTATATCTCTACTCTTTCTATATATTTTCTTCTCCCTTCCCCCTCT
Source organism: Mus musculus (assembly GCF_000001635.26). Classification (NCBI taxonomy): domain Eukaryota; kingdom Metazoa; phylum Chordata; class Mammalia; order Rodentia; family Muridae; genus Mus; species Mus musculus. The sequence continues at coordinate 110,019,541 of NC_000072.6, forward strand.
TTTCTTTTCCCTTTTCTTTCACTTATTCATAAATGAATGAATTTTGGTAAAAATGACTGAATACTTTAAATGTCCCTGGCAGTGTACTAATCTCTATAAATGAAAGGAGAAAACAATGCCTCATCTTCATAGGATATGATACAGGAGACAGTCATGCTCCCCAATCATAGTACATTAAATGTCCTGTTGGGACATCCCTGTGTAAATATTTATTGAGACATAGCTGCACAAAGATACAAAAGAAGAACAAATTCATGTTTAATGTGTATGATATTAAGTAGACTATAAATATCATATTTTAAAGCCCAAGTAAGTTATAAAAACAAGAAGAATTATACATATGCATATAGATATACACAGAAAGAGAGTTTTCCTTTATTAGGAATAATGCTTTATATCAGTTTGCCCTCATGAAATCACGTTTCTTAATTTCTCTCCCCTCTTTTTAAATAAAAATATAGGAAACAATTACCTATGAGTCACTTAGAAACCTGTCTTAGGGCAAATGTCCTGTGAATTGTAGAAACAGTTATGACCAGCTCTACTAACACTGGCTTGTAGAAAATAAAATATGCCTGATTATCTTCATGATTTCAATCCTTGCGGTCTCCAGGGTTAGTGAGGTGCAGAATCAAAAGAGCAGCTTTACTTCATTTCTTCCTTGACCTCATGTGTGAGTTGAAAGAACTAATTGACCTGAGGTGGAAATCTGAGAGTCAGGTAATAGGAACTAGGTCTGACAGGCATGGAGGAACTGAGACAGTCTCTGCTTAGACAATCAGGGAAGACTTTTGTGGTTTTGGCAGTGCCCTGTCCTCAGTGGGATAGAAAGACTCCACAGGAAACATCTGTGTAGCAACAAAACCAAGGCTGCTTAGGACTGAAGAGTTACCAAAAACCTGCTTAGTTTTGATCTCCCCCTGTTGAGATATAGAAGAATAACCTGCTCATCCAAGGCCAACTGGAGACTCTGCAATTTAAGAAGAGAATAAAATTTTATACAGATACATTGAACTTCCAACAGAGATAAGTTTATTATATGGAGAATTGCAATTATTGAAATTATTAGCATAATGTGGCAAAACCAATTTGCTGAACAGTTCAAACAAATTAGCAAGATTTGGGGCCAACTTCACAATTTATTCCTCTGTGTCAATTTGATAATGGTGACTGGTTACTACTTCCATTACAGGCAGTCGCTGGCCTGGGAGGAGGTGAAGTAGGTGATAACATTTTCTAACTTGATATTTTATAAGGGACAAATTACATTTCTTTTCACATAAATTGGTCCTCTGAAAGCCTGGCATGTATCATATAGTTAAGGTCTGAAAAGGGCCTAAGGAATCGAGAACACCTAATCAACCAATTATAATCTATGGCAATTACTTTTCAATGTAAATTCCTATGTAAGTGTCTCTGAGTATAGATACGATTTCTGCCGTTAGCCCTTGTAATGTGCAGTAATGAGATGAAATACACTGTGCATATTTTGCTTTCTGACTGGCATTATTTGATTTTTCTCATTTCTCTCTCTTACCACTTTAGGGCATTCTGTTTGAAGATGGATGAAAATGCACAGTGCCAAAGGGTTCGGAAAGAGAGTTGTAATATTCAGAAAGGAATCTGAAGAAACCATCATTCATCATAAACCCAAAATGCCCTCTGTGGTTGGGTTTGCTAGATTTACAAAGACCAAGAGCAAGTATACACACACACACACACACACACACACACACACACACACACACACACACACACATATCAAAACAAAAACTTTACTTTCTTTTGAGGGTACTTTGTGCAGTGTATCTTTTGGTTAGTTTCAGTTTCAACATGATACATCCTAAAGATATCTGATGGTGTCACAACTAAAACATCACCTTAATTAGACTGGCCTATGGGCCTGTCTATAGGGTATTTTCTTGATTGCTGATAGATGCAGGCATTTCTAGCTGACTTTGGGAATTGTTAACCTCAAGCAGGTTGATAAGGGCTGTAAAGGAAAGCTAACTGAGCAGCAGGTAATCAGAGTTCTCTACTTCAGATCCTATGTGAGCTTTTATCATGATGTCTCTCATTGATGAACTATATAACCTACAAGTGTAAAGCAAATCAAATCTTTACATCCAAAGTTATTTTTCGACATGGTGTTTATTACACTAACAGAAAGCTCGTTGGAAAAGGGACTCAGAAGGCTTTTCTGATGGATCCATTGTGCATACAAGGGAACTATTAAAACAGAAATGACTTGGCTAAGACACCTTTAAGGAGGTGGCATGACCCATCTAATCCTAATCCAAGTGTGATTCTAGTTCAGATGAGGATTTATTGTAGACACAGGGTGTGATTCCCCTAAACATCATATATTTGAATTTCTAAATCTAAAAGTGATGGTATATGGAGGGAGATCTGAAGGAGGGAACTAAGCACCAAGGATCATTCCCCAAGAACGGTAGAGTGCTCTTATCCCAAAGACCTGGCATCTCGTTCAATAGCATCACACAAGATCACCATAAGAATTTAGCAGTCTGAAACTTTATTCACCTTAGAAGAAAAACAAGATCTGCTCTATGGCTTGTGGTCCATAGAGCACTGTGTTTAATTAAGCCATAGAAAAATTACTGTATGTCTCCTTAAAAGCAGGCGTTCCCTTGGTTCAATCTTGGAGCCTTGCTGCAGTTAATGAGGCAGCTCAGAAACCATGAAACAAATCGAAAGGAATAAATATTTAACATGAAATTATAATACCATAGTAAGATTATTTGTGCTAGAGAAAATCCTGCTTCTCTAGCATCCTAAAATTTATTTGTATACTACAAGTGCTTTATTACACCTCCATCTTCGTATTATTGAACAATTCCTTCTCTAGTCTCTGTTTTTACACTTTTAATCTTGACTTAACTTTTCCCCCCATTCTTCATAAAAATTTACCGGGACTTCTCTCCATTTCAATTACCTATCTGGTCTAGTTGCCCACCCAATAATCACACCTTTGCACCAGCAGAGGCAAAAAATGTCCCTAGGAAAATTCATTTTTGAGTGATGGGGAAGGGAAAGTCAATGACTCCTCACTGCACAAGGTTTTCTCTTATGAAAATATGTATTAGTCGTGGCAGTTTCCTTCAACTGCTATTACCATACCACTTAGGCACAATGGCTTGCAAAAAAAAAAAAAAAACCACAAAAAACATATTTACTTCTCAAAGTTCTGGAGGACAGAAGGTCCAGAATCAGGTTGGAAATGTGGCCAAATTTTAGTTTTATTAAAGCAACTCTGTTCTTTCCCTTGCCATGACTCATTGCTGGTTTTATGCTGCATGGACAAATGTGAGTACTGGTAGCAGTTGATGCTTTACTTGCTGTGACACTGTGGTAGAGTTAAAAGATGTTTTAATAGACAAAGTTGGATATATAAATGTTCTGTCACTGTTCTCATAGCCAAATAATTGTCATTATGAGAAATCCTTGCCTAGATATCGCATGGGCCTACATTTGAGCATCCATTATGATGAAATTTGTGGGCTTTTGACATTTCTTAAAAGAAAATATAGAGATAGGGGAGTGTAGCAGAAGTTTCCCCTAAATGATTAAATAATGAAGACAACAAGAAGCCACTGACTGGTCAAGGAGAAGGCTGGCCTTTAGGAAGTGAGAGAAAGAGGGAAGACAGCAGCATGGCACTTCCTTTTGGACAGCAAGATCAGAGTGGAGAAGATGTAGACTAGGGACTGATAGTTCTGGTGGCAGAATCCACCAAGATCCACCACTAGAATATTTCTAGCATAGAATAATTAGTGAATTTAGGATGATAGATTTCCTGCCCAGCAATTGTGTAATCTGATGGTTCTAAACTAAGACTGTCTGGTGTTTTCCATTTCAAAGCAATTCAAGTGAGTTCCAGGGAAAGGTCACCTCCACAGAGCACGGGCTGGCAAGAGTGTGCCCCAACTAGCCCTGTAAATTTGGGATTGCTGAGTAGGATTAGCAGCATCCAGCCACAACAGGGTAGAGGGGCTGGAGAGTGGTGGGGGGAGGTTAGATGACTAGGAATGTGAGAGGATTCCATGGCCAGGAGAAGTTGGGCAGAGGCCACATGGGGTTAGCTGGACTTAGCATGGAAGGTGGGGAGACCACCAGAGCCTGAGAGTAGCTGGCTATAATATGGGTTGATTTGTATTTATTACATGCAACAGAGGAAGGCCATTGAACCCTTTCGCTACATTTCAACCACTCCCTCTGGCCACCTTCATGTAACATGGTACTTATTATGCATATCTTTAAGTTCTAGGAGAGGTACTAGAAAAACTACTGGGTAAGATTGTGGAAGGGATTCAGTATCTAGTTATATAGGCAATCCAGCATCCTTTTTCTTTGAAGAGATTCCAGTGCAGCTACTTTTAGTTCACCCATACTCCTGTCAGTATCCTCCATACCTCTATGGTCCATAATTATGCCCAATAAACTCATTGAAATTTCCCCAGGGTCTACTGTAGTTGAATTATACTTTGATTTTTGTTAGAACCTTAGGAGTAAGGGTAGGTGTTCTTTAAATATAGTCTATAAAGTAAAAATTTTTATTACAAGCCTGATGAATAAAAACTCAGAATTTTTTTCAGAAGATAAGTATAATTTCCATACATTTTAATCTTTCATTTATTTATACTTATCTTATTCTGTTCTTGGAGCTTGGCTCTGATACTATTACATCTGTTATTTGTGCAGAAATCAAGAATAGATGAACATGACATTTATACACAAGAAGTGAGCCCCATTCACTTATACTAGAAGTGATATAATAATAATAATAATAATAATAATAAATTCTAAAATACCAACTATATGTTTACCAGATTTGATACACTCAAATGTAATGAAAAAATAATTTTTAAAAATAGTATAAGGCACAATGATTATGCATCACACACACACACAGACACACACAGACACACACAGACACACACACACACACACACACACACACACACACACATATATATATATATATATATATATATATATATATATATATATATATTCCTAGAAAAAGTCATTAATATGTTACAGTGACATAGTGAAAAAGAACATGTGCTTAAAGCAAGGAGTACATCACCTTTTCTTTCTGCAAGCCCCGAAAGTATTCATTGCCTTTTTTGTAATGTTTCTTTATTGTACAATGTTTCTCTCACATGCATCCCATCCATGTATTTTCATTAGATTATGAGAAGCTCAAGAATTTAAAATAGCTTAATTTTCCTCAACAACAAAGAACAACTGACAATAGTGTTGTTTTTGATGGTCTATGGCTATTTGGGGCAGTGTGCCATCTCTCCTTGTTTTTTAAGTTCTATCATCATCATAATAATGGTACAGGGAGTTGTGCCTGCTCACATCTGAGGCATACAGCCCAGTCACAAGCTTTGTTTTAATGGTAACCTCTTGCCCAGTGGGGAACTCTGTTGATACAGTCAAATCTCTTTCTTAGCCTTTTCCAGCTGCATGCAGCTTAGAGCTGAAATCTCAGGAGACTAGGATGGAAGCAATGGGGAGATAATGAAGCCTACAGAGCCCTTGCAAAGAAACACAGGGCTGCCTTTTGCTACCTTTCTTTAAGCTGCACAAACAGATTGGTGCAAAATTCCTAAGATTCAGTGCTTCAGAAAATCAAGATGCTGGAGGTTTTCAGGAACATGTGAAGCCAGCATGTACATAGAATTTCTTCTATAAAAGTCTCTATGTATATAGTAAACAGTCCCCCAAAGGGCACAGTCTCCGAGTGTGTTTTATGACTGAAACACTGATGTGAACTAAACCCCTAAAATGGAACTTGTATTTTAATAAGAAATCTGGTCACTGAGGAGACTGGGCAGCAGTTCTGATTTTGACAGCAGGAAGACAAGATTAGGAGAGACTGTGGAAGCCAGTAGCTAAATTGAGGAAATAGGGAGAAACAGAAAACAGGGGATGGATAGGTGATGTATGCAATATCTTGATAAACTGCACAATAAGACACACTTGGATATGGTAGGAAACCTAGTTTTAAAGGTTAGAGGAGACAAATAGTCCCCCATTGCACGGCTGAAAGCTTGCTGTAGGCTTATCAATGAGGTGGTGGTTGTTCTGTACTTAGTACCATTATTGCCTTCTTTTATCATAAATGACAATAGCACCCAAAACAACAACTTGGAACATCCACAAATATCTTAAGACAGTGTCACATTTTCCTAAAGGGAGGGAAACATTTTTCTTATGTTGGATATGTATAAAATACATTAGCAGATGGCATGGTTTCAAACCAATCATATCTGAGAACCGGAGATTATCCTAGGAAAGTGTTCAAATTCCTTAATTAAGCCACTTAACTTTCTGAAATATGGTATATATTATATAAAAGGGTTAATATATGTCTCATATTTTTAACAACCTACTTAAAGCATTTTTAGCAAGACTTCTGTTTTATATAGTCAGGATTTATCCCTCCCTCCCTCCTTCCTCTCTCTTTTCTTCCTCTCTTGCCCATCAGTCTTTTTATTATTTTGATCTGTAGTATTTAAATGTTCTATTTTTTGCTTTAGAAGATTTGCCCTGCGGTGGTTCACCCACTGATTCTTGTCATGAGTTCGTGTGGAGCTTAGAATGTTTACTCACACTCAAAATACAATGAGAAGGCTAGGTTTCATGTATTTTATAAACGTGTGATAGTTTACCAAAATGTACTACATATTTAACAGAAAACTAGAAGATCAGCACCTGGGAACTTCCAAACTCAAATGACTTAGGAAATGGAAGTGCTAACTACCCAAAAATAATCGGTACTTATGGTATTAGATTAAATTAGATTAGATTAGATTATTACACTGGATGCATAATATGTATAATTATGTATGAGAGAATACACATCAAATTCCCACAAAAATACAATAACTAGAAAATTATAAAAATTCCTCCCCTCTGTTCACTTGAGTAATACTTCTTTGGTATGTTCCTAAAAGTCTTCAACTGCCCAATTTAATATTCTATTTAATATTAACTAATTGCACAGATCATTCTCTTTCATACATTACTGAGGAAAGAAAATGCATATGCGTATGGCTTTGATTCAAATTAACAGCCTCACTAATAACAACAGTGAATGCTCACTGTATTAATTGAGAAGACTCCTTTTCACATAGGAATTCTTTATCTGAAAATGTTTTTAGGAACATGTGCTCCTTGTCCTCATTTTCCAGTTTTACAGTTCGCAAGCTGAGCTTAGCTGAAACGATTATTTCGGAAGGTTTACCTAAAGAGGCTGAGGCCAGTTATGTAAGCAGGGCTCCTGAGTACTGAAGCTTGGCCTATAAGCCACCTGACTGTCTGGTCCTGTCTGGTCAGCTCCCTGAAAGAGATAAAATGAGCAGAACTGTACTTAGCATCATAAGATGTGAAACAAGGGCTTCTTTGCTGACCCCCCTCAGACACATCTGCACTGGCCTTACAGAATGGCTGGAGTAGCATTTCAGAAGTGAACATAAAGATAGATTTATGTTTTTTCTAGATTATTTTTTAAATTCTTCTCTCATACATTCTCTCCTCCCTTTCATTCTAGATCCCACACACCCAGACACACACACACACACACACACACATGCCTCACTTCTCCTCCATATCAACTCTTCCTGTGTCCCTTCAGACAGACCTGGAAGGAATAGCCATGATCATGGTGTAACAAATCACAAGAAGACTAGATACCAATCCTCATTTCAAGATTGTAGGGGACAACTCCGTAGGAAGAAAAGTGTGCAAGAACAGGCAAAAGGGTCAAGGAAACAGCTAATCCCACTGTTGGGAGTTCCACACCAAGCAGTCCTTGCAAGTATTTTCTACTAGATTTTTAAAAATTATTTTTGGGGGGATTCTCTCTCTCTCTCTCTCTCTCTCTCTCTCTCTCTCTCTCTCTCTGCATCGTTTGTGAATAGTTTTAAATGTTTTTGTTTGTTCGTTTATAATGAACCAAACTGTCAAGGTAGTTTCTTTTGGGATCATGGATAAAGTGATTTTGTTTGAACACTTGGGTTTAGTATAGGAGTGGCCTTGATGATATGTGCAAGATAACTCTCCTCCAAAAAACTTGGGAAAGAACAGAGTCTCTTTGTCCTCCATCTTCCTCCCATGTACAGATGTCCTAACCCAGTTGGAAGGCCTTATTTTTGCTGCTTTACCTCTTTCTCAATCATATTTAATTAATTAATTAATTAATTTGTGTGTGCATGTGTTTGTGTGCTCACGTTGAGTGTGCACACATGTGTACATTGTCATTGCGTGAGTATGTAAGCCAGAAGAAAACATATAGGAGTTGTTTCTGTCCTTCAGCTATGTGGGTGGCTGGGGGCAAAGTCAGATGATTGGGCTTGGCATCAGATGTCTTTGCTCACTGAGCCCTCGGTCTATTTTCCTTACTCTTCAGAGCACTTCTCCCAAGCCCTTTCCAAAGCTCTTCTATATTTTGACATTTAATAATTTTGAAACTATTGAAATGACAAACTTATATATAAAATATTTGGAGAATACTTGTTTTGGTTTAGGTGTATGTACATATATACCTGAGTGTATATATGTCCACTGTATTCAGCCAGGATCTTCTTTTTTATTGTAATAAAGTTTATTTATTTTTTTAATTGGGTATTTATTTCATTTACATTTCCAATGCTATCCCAAAGGTCCCCCACATGCTCCCCCATCCACTCCCCTACCCACTCACTCCCACTTCTTGGCCCTGGCATTCCCCTGTACTGAGGCATATAAAGTTTGCACGACCAATGGGCCTCTCTTTCCACTGATGGCTGACTAGGCCATCTTCTGATTCATATGCAGCTAGGGACATGAGCTCCTGGTGGGTATTGGTTGGTTCATATTGTTGTTCCACCTATAGGATTGCACATCCCTTCAGCTTCTTGGGTACTTTCTCTAGAAAATGGAAAATGCAAAACTCAAAACATCCAGGAAATCCAGGTCACAATGAGAATACATCCAGGATCTTTTGAGGTTCAGAAGGCTTTAGATTCTTTGGAAATGGAGTTATACATGATTGTAAGGTGCTACATGAATTACTATGAACCAATTCTGTTCCTGTGTGAGAAGGATAATTATTTTAACTGCTGAGCTGCCTCTGTACTCCCTAGAATAAATATATTTTTATATCAAAAAATAGAGCCATGAAATAAAAAAATGAAACACAGAATAGAAGACCACACTTGTTATCTTATCAAGGGATATCAAATAACACTGCCACATTGCTGGTTAAGTCTTCTAGCAGGTATGGTTTCTTCCTTAACTTGTCAAGAAGCAATGGTGCTTGGTAAACCCATGGAGAGTGTTTGTTTCAGACACTAGCATGTGAGTGCATTTGTGTATGAAATTAGATTATAAAAATAGCTTGATGTTGATAAATGTTTTCTGATTTCTACATCTTGTGAAAGAGGAAATGAAGCAAATGGTAGGAGAATAAAAAAAAAAGAAGCAAAAGTAAAAAGAAAGAAAGAAAAAGAAAAATAGAAAAAGCAGATTCCCAGTCGTAGGAAAGGAATACCAGTGTCCACTGGGGAGGTAACAATGCTGTCCCCTTAGTACAGCTCTCAGCCTTGGTCAGAGAAGCCTCTGTTAAAAATGGGTGATGGCTAATGCAGAGACACATAACCGATTAAAGGACTAAGAATAATGTGCTCAGACTTCAGCCTCTTCTACCATAGAATTCAGCACAAATGAGGGTGAGGAAGACGAGGCGCCGGAGGATGAGGAGAAGCTCTGTGCAGTGAAGCATCCTCACCCACGTTCATGCCAGCAGCTCTCACTAGACTCAGTTGGCCACAGAATATCGAACAACTACAACAGCAATAACGATGCGAAAAGATGGTTTGGATTGGTTGGGAATGTGAAGGGACTTGGAATGGGAGCAGAGCAAACAATGCTAACACTGAATAAAGCTGCCCGAAATATATGTTTAAAATTGTCAAGGAATATTTTAATAGTCACACAAAAAAATAAACAGGCTGCAAAATGAATCTACCACCTGTTTTCACTGTCACTCACTGAAATTATTTATTTTTCTATTCCATCTTTCTGTTTTTGCTTCCCCTTAATTTTGGTCCTTTTGGTTTTCTTAAAATTTCTTCTCTTGTCTTCTGCTTTTCTTTATAATACTACTCCTATTTTTCAATGCATTTCTCCTTCCCTTTTCATTTTCATTGTGAGAAATCCTTTGGACAGAGAAAAAAAAAAAAACACAGGGAATGGCAGAAACGAGCACCCTTGGGCTCATAGATTCCTGCCGGGATTTCTTGCACTGCTTAGAATGTACATTCCTATTTGAATGTGACTAAAAGGGGGCTTATATTTTGATAGGATTTTTACACATTTTAAAAAAGAAAATTATTTTCCTATTGAATTACTTCTCTTAGTAAGGCAGGACCTTACTATAAAACTCTGAGTGTTGTTAAACTTACTATGTGTCTCAGGGTGGCTTCAAGTTAGTAGCCATCTTCCTGCTCAGCCTCTAAATTTGTGGGATTATAGGCATGTACCACTATGCCATCCTTTTAAAATCCTTTTTCTATCACTCAGAGAAGGGCTCTCCAGAGTTGGAATGTCATGTTCTTGTCTATAGCTAATGCATTATTTCCAGAGAACAGACATATAATTAATAATAGATGGCATGCCCTGTACAATATTATACAATTTTCTTTTGTAAAAACTTCCATAAAATATAGCTATACAATTCAGATTGGCACACGTCGATTCTGATTTTAGTATTTTATTTTTTCCTCTTTATTCTTCCGATGTGTGGGCAGGTAGGGTTAGCCTTTTCTCTTGAATAAATCATAACAATTCTACTATAATGCACTATTGCAAATGCTGTTATAAGCATGCATATAAGACAAGAATCTTCATGTATTCTTCTTATCTATTTTCAGATATATTTTTTTGTGACACCAAAAGCAAAAGGGGAAAATAAGTTTTACAAGATGTTCACTGTGGAGTTTATTTTGTATGATACAACCTGCATGATTATTATTCTGACAATTTATCCTTAATGGTTGCTAATCTAATGAGAGGAATGTTAAGTTTTAAATTTCTCTATTTCTCTGATTACTGTTGAGATTAATACTCTTTGTATATTCATTATCTGAACAGAGTGCTTCATCTCAGAAATGCTTATTCAGTGTTTGTTTACTTTGTGTTGTATGATTAGCCTTTAAAAAAAAATGAATCTTGAGACCAGTAAGATTGATAGGATATTTTGTATGGCATCTAAGTATCTTTTCCCAAGCTGCTGCTTGTTGTTTGGCAATTAACACACACACACACACACACACACACACACACACACACACACACGTGCATACACACACACAGACACTCACACACACGGACATGGACACTCACACACACGGATATACACCCTCACATGCACAGAAGCATATACACATGACACATGAAAGCATACAGACACACAGTAAAATCTATTAACTTTCTCTTTTCATTTAGACTCTTTGAGGCACTTTAGAAAATCTCTCCAGAATGGTATATCCGGATGTTTTTATACTAAATAATGTAAAGGATTTTAAAAACAGTCTCATGTGTAATCTGCCTAGGATTAACCTCTGTTCTTGCCCCTTTACCATCTTCTGCTCGATCTTTGGAACCATGCTTCTGCTGATTTATTTCAATCCTTCTTTCTCCAGAGTAGTCAACCTTCCCACCAGTCTATGAGAATGTTAGTGAAGGTATGAAGAAATGACTCAGCAGTTAAGAATAATTGCTGTTCTTACAGTGGATGTAGATTTGGTTCCCCGTATCCACATGGTACCTCAAAACCATCCTTCAATTCCAGGGGATCCAGGGCTTTCTTCCTGCCTGTGTAGGCATCAAACAGCCATATGGTGTACACACATATATGAATACATAAGGCCATATCCAAAAAGCTTAAAAACAATTAATTTTAAAAAGAAGATATTTTTAATCACCTTTTTTTTCTGTTTATATAGATTTTTGATTTTCTAAAATCAGGCATGTGACTGTCCCTTCCAATAGTTGCGTGGTTTTCCTTTTATTCACAGTGCCAGTTGCTTCCTGACAGTCCTAGGCTCGACCATCTTCTACAGACAAGATATCAGAAAGCTAGAGCATTCATGAGAAGTTAATATTGTAGCAATTTCTCCTTGCTTTTGCAATAATAGATAAGAATAGCTTAGATTCAACCCTTTCATGAACAAGTGATCTAATGAATAAAGGTGCATTCATTACCTTCTCACCAAGTACCAGGAACTTCAATATGACTTTCGTAAATTGATTTTATAGCAATCCCCTCAAAAACCCATCAGGATTCCCCTTGCTTGAGGTATGTTTCCAGCCTGGTTTGCCATAAACTGAAGGTTACCCTTCTCCTTTTTGTTTCTCTCAAGAAAGCAAATGTGTGAATAAGAAAGGCAGAAAATGCAGTAGATAGCATTGAAAGTAAGTGACAAAGGAGAGACACATTTTATTTCCATGGAAAATTTTGACACTTACGACAATGCACACCACTTAAATTCTAACTTCAGAGGAAACTAATTTCCACCAATTATCCAAAACTATGTATTTCAGAAGCTGATTTTAAAATGCAACATGTCACACAAATGGTTCTAATATTTAGAAGGTGGCTAATAGACATAAATTTGTGATGAATCAGAAAACCAGTAAGACATACTCACCAAATTCCTGTGCCTTATTCTTTGAAGAAATGGTCTGTGCCATTCTCACATGTGGACATTGCCTCCTCACCTCCAGCAATTGTCACTGTGGTATAGTGCTGAGGACTACTACACATGAGACAACTGTGTGCTTTAGTGTGTTCTGTTCCATTCTCCCTCCTCTGCCTCAGACAACTGTGTCCACTCATCTTAAGCCATCATATCATGTCAACCCATGGATTTGTGATGTTTGTCATATGCCACTGGCTGATTTGGATTTCAAAATCCATTCAATTATTGTTTAGGACTAAATACATCCCTACAGTTGCAGATTCCTAGAGTAAAAAGTTTTCTCTAGTTAAGGCAATTTCAGAGAAATAAGCAGTCTATGACTTGGCAATCCTATCTCTTGTGGATAAAAAAAATATGTTGGCATTTCCTAAGTCAACCCTAAGAAACTTTTCTTTTAAATAAAGCACACTTTCTGTTCTTTCTGTTTGATAATTTCCAAAGTGCAAGCAATTAAACCCAAGTTGTTGTTTGATTTCCTAAATCACTACCAAGACTCAATGTCTATTCATAATGTATGCTGTATTTTACTAATCTATTCACAAAATTATGGTACATTTCATTTGAAGGGATGTTTTCAATTGTTTTCTCAAATGTATATTCTACAAACCTTTCACAGATGACCAATATTCTCTTACCTCACTTGATTTTAATTTTTTCTCCATATTATATTTTAAGATCATTCTTCAATTTCCACATGTTTGAATAATTTGGAGTAAAATGAGTTACTTTTGAAAATATATTTTAAGTGTTATGTACTTTCACAAATTTCAAAGACTTTTCCCTACCATGATCAATACAAAACAGGTCTCTTTTCTAATTTGTTTTCAATCAAATCTATACATTTATACTTTTGTCCTTCCAAGAAAGGATCTTTGTGTAAAGAATCTCATGGAATTGAACATGAGCCACTCATGCCTCAATTGAATTGTTTCCATCACCACTACATTTTGTACTGACTCGGTATAGTTTCCTTATATTTGAAAGTGTTAATGAAGACACATACCAGATAATAATGTAAATGTTGGACTTCCTTTCTGTATGTGGCCAGAGGTGACCTGTAAAGATGGGTTGCTACAGTTTTGATCCAGAAACCTCCACAAAATCATGCAAATCAGGAAGTTCCATCCTTCCTGTTCACTTTAAGAACACCCAAGAAACTGCCCCGGTCATCAAAGGATATGCATATCTGAAAAGCCACCAAGTATCTGAAAGATGTCACTTTAAAGAAGCAATGTGTGCCATTCTGGCAGTATAATGTTGGGGAATGTAGGTGTGCCCAGACCAAACAGTGGGGCTGGACACAGGGATGGTGGCCAAAAAAGAGTGCTGAACTTTTGCTGCACGTGCTTAAAAATGCAGAGAGTAACGCTGAACTTAAAGGTTTAGATGTAGATTCTCTAGTCTTTGAACACATACAGGTGAACAAGGCACCTAAGATGTGATGATAAACCTACAGAACTCATGGCTGGATTAACCATACATGAGCTGCCCCTGCCACACTGATATGATCCTCACTGAGAAGGAACAGATCATTCCAAAGCCAGGAGAGGGGAGTTGCACAGAAAAAAACGATATCCCAGAAGAAACTGAAGAAACAAATACTCATGGCACAGGAATAAATTCAGCATAACATAAATGCAGATAAAGTAGAGAGACACACACACACACAGAGAGAGAGAGAGAGAGAGAGAGAGAGAGAGAGAGAGAGAGAGAGAGAGAGGATTGATCATGTGATTTCCCAGCTTGGCACAGGTGCCTTTACCCACTGAACTATCTCCCTGGAACTGAGATAATGTTTCCTAAAAAGATTGCAGAATCGAAAGGTGCCCATTTCAAATGTTGAATGGCACAGAGAAAGAAACGTGGAAAAGCTAAATAAGATCAAGTGGTAAATTGTAGCTGTCGTCATGTCCACAGCTTTGTGGACAGAAGAAGCTATCTAGGAATGAATTGTGTTTTTGTGTAGTATTCAGTGATGAAACTCTGAGAAGCTGTGTTGAGTGGTTGACTTGTCCTTGATGAACAGTTTTGCTTTGATGTGACCAGAATATAGGCAGAACAGGGGAAATAGGAAATAGTGGGATATACCAGAAAATCTACTGAGCACCGTAAACCTACAAGTTGAAGATGCCTCTCTGAGCCCTTCATTGATTGTTATGTTGGAAAACAATTCAATTGATAGGTGTGTGTGTATAAGCCAGAGGCTGATGGTCTGTGTGTGTGTGTGTGTCAATGTGTGTGTATATGTGTGTGTGTGTGTGTGTAAGCCAGAGGCTGGTGATATCTGTGTATGTATGTATGTATGTATGTATGTATGTATGTATGTATGTATAAACCAGAGTGTGATGTTGTGGTGTGTATATGTTGTGTGTGTGTGTGTGTGTGTGTGTGTGTGTGTGTGTGTGTGTGTGTGTAATCCAGAGGCAGATGTTGGGAGTGTGTCCCTCAGTCACTCTCTATCTTAGTTTTTAAAATGATTTCTCACTGAATCTGTAGATCTCCTAGTTGGGAAAAGAGCAATTCCCATTACACAAAGGAAAATATGAATACAATGAAAGTGGTTTGGCAAGGTGAATTTTTGTTTGCATAAGAGTTTCCCTGCCCCCCCCCAGATCAAACAGTGTTAACAAATATACTCCCTCCTACCCTCAAAATGGTCTCTGTCTTCTTATGTCCACCTGGGTAGTGACAGTCCCACTGAGGGGAGCTCATCTTCACAGTCGGATGTAATTGGATAATTCTTACAGAAGGGAAAAGAAAGATTTAGAAAGCTTGGGTCATTGTCTGTCTAAATATCATTGAGAGAAAAAGAAAAGTTTCTCACAGTCATTTTTTATAGAATATCTGGGGTAGCCAACACTGCTAAAACTTCTCCTTGGTCTGCTTCCTCAGAAGAGGGACAGGAGGCACATGCTATTTTTATACCATGTTCAGGATGTCAAACCAGGTTCCTCAGGCTTGTACAGTATGCACTTTATCCACTGAGCTATCTCTACAGATACCAATTATCCACTGAGCTATCTCTACAGACACCAATAGACTTCTTTAAATTGTAAAAGTATGTTTTGGGTGATGGGGGTCTGAGTATATTTGTAAAGGCACTCTTAAAAAGTATCCTCAATAAAGGTTTGTCTGTTTAATTAATTAAATAGTTATTTAATTAGTTTACTTGCTTATTTTAGTATCTTTAAGTAGTATTATAGTAAAAATAAAGGCTGGTTAAAGAAAGAAATTAAAGAAGATCTCAGGAGATGGAAAGATCTCCCATGCTCATGGATTGGCAGGATCAACATTGTAAAAATGACTATCTTGCCAAAAGCAATCTACAGATTCAATGCAATACCCATCAAAATTCCAACTCAATTTTTCAACAAATTAGAAAGAGCAATCTGCAAATTCATCTGGAATAACAAAAAAACCTAGGATAGCAAAAACTCTCCTCAATGATAAAAGAACCTCTGGTGGGATCACCATGCCTGACCTAAAACTGTACTACAGAGCAATTGCGATAAAAACTGAATGGTACTTGTATAGCAACAGACAAGTAGACCAGTGGAATAGAATTAAAGACCCAGAAATAAACCCACACACCTATGGTCACTTGATCTTTGACAAGAGAGCTAAAACCATCCAATGGAAAAAAGACAGCATTTTCAACAAATGGTGCTGGCACAACTGGCAGTTAACAAGTTGAAGAATGCAAATTGATCCATTCCTATCCCCTTGTACTAAGGTCAAATCTAAGTTGATCAAGGAACTCCACATAAAACCAGAGACACTGAAATTATAAAGGAGAAAGTGGGGAAACGCCTCAAAGATATGGGCACAGGGGAAAAATTCCCGAATAGAACAGCAATGACTTGTGCTGGAAGATCGAGAACTAACAAATGGGACTTCATAAAATTGCAAAGATTCTGTAAGGCAAAGGGCACCATCAATAAGACAAAAAGGCCACCAACAGACTGGGAAAGGATCTTTACCTATCCTAAATCAGATAGGGGACTAATATCTAATATATATAAAGAACTGAATAAGGTGGACTCCAGAAAATCAGATTAAAAAATGGGGCTCAGAGCTAAACAAAGAATTCTCACCTGAGGAATACCAAATGGCTGAGAAATCCTTAATCATCAGGGAAATACAAATCAAAACAGCCCTGAGATTCCATCTCACACCAGTCAGATCAAAAATTCAGGTGACAGCAGATATGCTGGTGACGATGTGGAGAAAGGGGAACACTCTCCATTGCTGGTGGGATTGCAAGCTTGTACATCCACTCTGGAAATCAGTCTGGTGGTTCCTCAGAAAATTGGACATAGTAATACCGGAGGATCCCGCAATACCTCTCCTAGGCATATATCCAGAAGATGCTCCAACTGGTAAGAAAGACACATGCTTCACTATGTTCATAGCAGCCTTATTTATCATAGCCAGAAGCTGGAAAGAACCCAGATGCCCCTCAGCAAAGGATGGATACAGAAAATGTGGTACATTTGCACAATGGAGTACTACTCAGCTATTAAAAAGAATGAATTTATGAAATTTCTAGGAAAATGGATTGACCTGGAGGGCATCATCCTGAGTGAGGTAACCCAATCACAAAAGAACTCACATGATATATACTCACTGATAAGTGGATATTAGCCCAGAAACTTACAATACCCAAGATACAAGATGCAAAGCACATGAAACTCAAGAAAATTGAAGACCAAAGTGTGGACACTTTGTCCCTTGTTAGAATTGGGAACAAAACACCCATGGAGAAGGACTTATAGAGACAAAGTTTGGAGCTGAGACAAAAGGATGGACCATCTAGAGACTACCATATCCAGGGATGCATCCCTTAATCAGCTGACAGACACAGACACCATTGCATACACTAGCAAGATTTTGCAGAAAGGACCCTGATATACCTGTCTCTTATGAGACTATGCCGGGGCCTATCAAACACATAAGTGGATGCTCAAAGTCAGCTATTGGATGGATCACAGGGCCCCAATGGAGGAGCTAGAGAAAGTATCCAAGGAGCTAAAGGGATCTGCAACCCTATAGGTGGAACAACAATGTACCCCCTGGAGCTCGTGTCTCTATCTGCATATGTATCAGAAGATGGCCTAGCTGGCCATCAGTGGAGCGAGAGGCCCATTGGTCTTGCAAACTTTATATGCCTCAGTATAGGGGAACGCCAGGGCCAAGAATTGGGAATGGGTGGGTAGGGGAGTCGGGTGGGGGGAGGGTATGGGGAACTTTTGGGATAGCATTGGAATTGTAAATGAGGAAAATACCCAATTAATTTTTTTTGAAAAGCTAAAGTAAAATAAAAGCTAGAGGTTCTTTTTGATTACAAAAAGAGGAGGAGGAGGAGGAGGAGGAGGAGGAGGAGGAAGAAGAAGAAGAAGAAGAAGAAGAAGAAGAAGAAGAAGAAGAAGAAGAAGAAGAAGAAGAAGAAGAAGAAGAAGAAGAAGAAGAAGAAGAAGAAGAAGAAGAAAGATCTGGCCATGATGGAGATCTAACAGTTCACTTAGATTGGGCTGCACACTTGAAGGGGTAGTCTCACTTCAGCCACACTGAAGATACCTGTGCATAATTAGCACATTAATGAGATTCATTTCATTTCTTAGTGAGGGCACAGGTCCCTAGTACTATAGCTTCTAACTCCACCTGCTTTTGAGTTGTTCAATCTTAATATCTCCTTTCCTTCTATGTCTTTTGAAAACATGATTGTTCTAACACTTGAGTTTTGTCCAACATTTTATGTTTCCTTACTCTTACTATGAAGCCTCCTTCCCTACCATGTGGGTAATTATTACTCATGTATCCAAAAACTATGTCAGCTTAAACAACATAGTTTCTTCTTTCTTTTTTATTTTTCCTTTTCTTCTGCTTTTTTTTTTTTTTTTTTTTTTTTATTCTCAGGACAGCTGTTGAGATTTACAGCTTGTTTGCCCTGTTTGTATATAAACATTAATAAAATTTTCTATGAGAGTTTTGAGCCCTTTCTCAAAAGGCTCTTACTCCTTTTAAGTTGTTTTTTACAGAGCTCTTACTCCTTTTAAGTTGTTTTAGTAATGAGACTAAGAACCCAAACACTGGCCCTGATCTCCCCTCTTTCATCAGCAGGAGACCAGTCACTTTTGCAGGAAGGAGTCTGTCAATAGCAAGACATGGGGAGAATACACAGTGGGGTGCAGGGTTTAGATGCTTCTCCCTCTGCCTATGGCCCACAGAAGAAGCCTTAAAGATCATCAGTTCAAGCCATAGAGTGGATCTCCTTGGTCAGAAGATAGATTTTTAATCAGAAGCCTAAATATACATACACAAGTAAAACACTGAAAGACTTAATCAAAATCTCCAAATAGGGTGTAAGTGACTTCTCTGATATTTTATTGCTTCTACAAGACTTCCTATTCAGATGCTCAGTCTTATAGGATAAAATATTTAGTTCTGTAGAAAAAAAGACAAAATGTATATTTTTTCAAAGAGGACATGTCTGAGTCATGTGTGAATTATAATACATGTTCTATACATTGTATCTTCAATGCCCTGTAATATCTTGTTTTCTAGCTTGGTGTTATTGGTAGGTGATAGACCATTTTTTTCTTGTTTGTTTATTTATTTATTTATTAGATATTTTCTTCATTTACATTTCAAATGCTATCCCCAAAGTCCTACCCCTGCTCTGCTCCCCAACCCACCCACTCCTGTTTCCTGGCTCTGGCATTCCCCTGTACTGGGGCATATGAGATGGACCATTCTAAGAGTTAAGATTGGATAGAGATCTTTTTCCCATTAAGGGGATATCCTTGAAAGCAATGGTAGGACAGACTTAAGCCTCTTCCTTTTGCTCTAAGTCACATGGCAGCCAAATGAACTGTTTTACCATGTGATCCTACCACAATACCCTTTCATAAAACAGGCCAATGACAATAGGCCAATCACCGATGGACATTTTACTGTTGAGGCTGATCATCTTCAGCTTTTCACAATAAACGAAAGCTGGCTACACAGCACATTAGATGATCGGGTCATTTTCATATATATTGCTTGTCTACACAATAAAAAGTGCATTTTTTTCTTAAGACTTCATTTCTTTCTTTTACTCTCTTAAAATCTCAGAATGTAACAGTATGGAGTATTATAGAGATGCTACATATTTAATAATTATGGAACTAATAATATTTGTGACTTTATAGCATGTAAAAAATTCAGTTTTTGTGTTCTTAGTATTTGTAGTCATTCTACTGAATTTCAAATATTTTTGGTTACAACCCATTAGTAGAAAGTATATTTTGTTCATTTATCATAAAATTTATGGTAATATATATATATATATATATATATATATATATATATATATATATATATATATATATATATATATATATTTATATATTTCATTTCCAAATATATGTTAAAGTACATAAAACTGATCATATAAATTGAAATACTTTCACCTAGAAATGTGTGATTGCTACCTATGAAAATTTTAGGGGAAGTGAAGATACATTGAAATTTGGGTGGATACCCTGACAGACATTTCTAGAAGGTCTCTGATGAGTTTGAGTTGGAGCCTTTGCTTTTACTGATGTACTGTAATAACTGATGATATCCTGTCAATGGGAGTAGAACAAGAATAGATGTGACACCTGCAACTTGGGGCACACACAGGTCCAGTGGAATGGTTAGGAAAGGAAATATCCAGCAAAGATGTTCAACATATCATTAAGAGGTAGAAGGCAGTGAGACAAATGCCACCTTATGAGGAAATCTTTGTGGAGGGAAAGGGACATGGACCCTATGGCACATTCATTCATTAGACAGAGAGTCAACAGCCTCCACAAAAGATACTTATTTCTGTCCATCACTTAATCACTGAAAATATCCATCACACAATAAAAACATCCCCTTATGTTTGTCCACATAGATTTTCTCGAAATATACATTCTTTAATATTTCTTGTCTATTTCTTCTGAATGAAAGGGGAAAAATGAGTGCCACTATGAATTTGACACCAGGGTAGATACTTAGGAAGTAGTAAAGAGTAAGAAATGTCACTGCCTTTAAGGTCTTCTCGATCAAGAGGAAAATGAAATGTCAAGGAAGTATGTTGTCTATTATGCTCCAAATTCTTCCTTCTGCTTTCGGTTTTATGTTGACTTGATTGGAAGTAAGAAAACCATATTTTTTACTTTCTATCTAGTTCCCTGTTGGGGATGCCAGAGAAATACCAAGGTTAATAAGAAAAGAAGGAACTTCTTCTGAGAAGTGTGGAGTTCTGTGGGGGTGTGGGTGTAGGGGAAGAGAGGGGAGGGAGAGAGCCCACATCTGGCCAGAGTTCCTGTGCTCGGGGCAGCGAGACATGGGAGGACTGCCAGACACTTTCCACTCAGCCCTCAAGTGTGCATCTGGCTGTGTGAAGCCACTGACCCCACACTGCAGAGGGTAGACAAGGGCAGCACCCGGTACCAGGTTCTCAGTCTCTGGCATACCACGCTGGATACAGCAGAGGAGCTGAGAACAGAATAGGGGTCCCAGAGCAGCACCAGGCCCCAGAGATAGAGAGGTTAAGAGGTCAGAAGCAGAGAGGTTCCCACTCAGGTGAGGGTCCTTAGTCTGATCCATGGCTGAAGCACAGAAAGGCCTTCTGATGGGAGATTAGGCACGGCTCATTAGGAGAAATCCTATCCCATCATCCAAGCACAGGGGGTCTTAATGAACAGAGACAGTCTATGGTTTTAGAGCTTTATTGTAGAAAGGCAGGGGGAAAGAGAGAAAGTAGAAAGAGAGAAAGACAGGCCATGGCCAAGAGGAGAGAAGGGGGAAGGGAAAGAGAGAAAGAGAGTTAGAGAGTAAGAAAGGTGAAGGCTTAGAGAGAGAGAGGTAAAAGCTTAGAAAGTAAGAGAGAGAGAGAGTAAGGGGGGGGAGAGCAAGGTGGGGCCAAGCAGCCCCTCTTATAGTGGGCTTATTATCTTGCTGTTGCTAGGTAATTGGGAGGAGTCTAGCCTGAAGGCCAGAAGTTTGGTACATTGTGTATGTGACTGAAACCATGAGCCTCTCCTGTGCGGGCTGTGGGCGTGGTAACTTCAACAGGAGCCAGGGGTCCAGGAAACATGAAGGAATGCCTTCTGTCCCATATAGGTGAAAACTATCAGCACCAGGTTTCACTGGGATTCTACACCTCAGTTCGACTGGAGACCAAGCTGTCTGTGAATAGCCAATTGCCCTACAGAGTTCCATACTTTGAAAAAAAAGTAGACCCATGGCTATGATTAGTTCTGCTAAAGGCTGATTCAACTTCCTCCTCAGTCCACTGAGTGCCCTGTTCACTCAGAGTTCCACTTCTTTTCTGGTTTTAGTCAGTGTCTGGAAAGCAGTGTTCTTCTTTTTGACACTTGATAATGTTAATCAGTGCTTACACCATTTAACATATGCTGAGATATGTTCTTGTCGGCCTTGACATGCCACAGCATATCATTGCACCCTGTTTCTTAACAGCAGCACTGTGAACTACAATCTTTTAGATCACCCATTGTGTGTAATAACATGCATTTTTTTATTTTTTTGGCTGTAGCATGTGAATTCTTTCCATCCCTCTCAGTAGAAATCTCTTAGCATTAGCTACCAGGCCATCTTCAGGATCTGGGTTGCAACTAGATATGGCACAACCTATAAGTAGAGAGAAACCTACCCAAGGTAAGGGATGCTTTCTTCTCAGCAGTCAGCATCTGAGCTCTGGAAAACTATGCTCTAAGCATAACCAGTTATAAAATTATCAACCTCTGCCTTTTGTTTCCCAATCTCTCTGGACAGTACATTCTTCTGAGAATTAAGATGATTACATTGTTTAGTGTTCTCTTTAGTTATCTGGTAAACAACTGTATCTTCGTTTGTAATTTTTCATATTGAGTTAAATTTACTAAAATAGAATTCTATCCACGTCTTGAATGAAAAACAATTAGTCTCAAAAAACAGATAATAACAGACACAGAAAAAGAGAAATCCTCACAAGAAACAAAAAATAAAACATGTCTAAAATCTAGTGTAAATTTTACAAAAAGAAGAACACAGTGAGTTTTAACTTTTAGCTGTGGTTCTTAGCATGTCTGCAGGACAGTATAAACATTCAGTGCTGTAGATGTTGCAGTGTTTAGCAAACTGATCCTGGGAGGATCCATGTGGTGCCACTGTGTCATTAGCAATAGTGTGATACAGATGAGACAGTCTCTGACTAATGACTACATGGGAGAGCTTCTACTGCCTCAGTAGAATCTAATTATGTGGCTTAATTAGAATGTAGCAATTGTTCCATTTATGTAATATTATTTATAACACTGTTGATATCCAGTGTTGTTCTTTGCAGAATCATTATTTTAGAACAGAAATTAATTATTTACACATTTGCACTGTGCTCATGATATGAAATGATTGGACACAGGAAGTAAGTTGTGATTGTTTTACATGGGGGAGACTAAAATTTATCTCTCTGTCTGAATACTCAGTTCTTGAACATGGTCGCCCACTTAATTAGGTCATAAAATGGGAGTTTCCCTGTTCTCTCAGTTGAGTACCCACTTAAACCATGCTTTTATTGAATGGAATTTACCCATAATTTTACAGATACTTGCTAAACTTTTGCATGATTTGCCAACTGCTTTCTTTCCTGTCATTTGCTATAGTGACACTGTATGTGTCTATAGTAGTAGCCTTCTTACTTTGCTATGAGGAAGCTGTAAAAGTCCATGGTCTGACTGGTAGGAAAGTACAGATGAATGGATTCTCTAGTCAGAAAATTCTGGGTCTCTCTCTCTCTCTCTCTCTCTCTCTCTCTCTCTCTCTCTCCCTCTCCCTCTCCCTCTCCCTCTCCCTCTCCCTCTCTCTCTCTCTCTCTGGCATCTTGGTTTCCCTATCTCGCAGGATAGGGATTGAACACAGGGCATTGCACAGGCTATGAAAATCTTGTGCCACTGAACTGTACACCCAAACTATTGAATGGCCATGTCCCTTTGCATCTGCACTTAAATTAACTCAGCTCTCAGTGTAGACATTATTTGTATTAGTCATGATAGCACTAAATCATGGTTTCTTTGAATGTTTTATTCACAAGAAGTATATTTGAATGCTATATACAAAACCCGACACAGAAAAAAAAGTCTGAGATTTCATGGAATAATATATATATATATATATATATATATATATATATATATATATATAATATACATACATGTATTGAATAATATATATACATATATATACATATATATACATATATATTACTTAGCAGTAAAATAGAATAATTTGTTTTCTTATTTTAAAAACCAATATCTCTTATGAAAAATGCATTTTATGTGTGTATAGAGTACTTTTTTATGTTGTATTATCTGTAACACTTAAAAAATATACCATAAGTTTAAGATTCAACCAGAAATCAATGAGGACTAAACAAACAATAGAAGAGTTGTATGAAACCAAGTTGACTTCTTGATAACATAAACTTTTGAAATCATTAGGTAGACTTACTGAGATGAAAAGAGAGAGTTCTCAAATAAAGAAAAATACAGCTTAAATATTCTACTCAAGAAATGCAATAGGCAAACACTTCTTGATTCGCTGTTGCAAAGCACTGGTAATAAAACCATTTCCTAGTGCTACAATTTTTAATTTATATACAAGAATTGGCTTAAAGCAGTCAAGGTGGGGGTAAGTCTGTGCTCCATCTGTAGGTTACAATTTTTTCCCTATCTCCTAATATCCAGTATTTGCTGATAGTATGGAATCAGATGCCTGCTGAGTTCTGGATGCATCACTTTGATTTCTGATTGCATTGTCACATGCCCACTTTCCCATATGTGTTCCCTCCCTTTCTCATGAATCATACCAATGGTCCTTGACTTATGCCCCACTCTCTTCATTCTCTTCCACTGTAGTCCCACTTTACCTGGATGAATCCTCATTGAGTAAAGCTTTATGCCAGGTAGCTAAAATTTAAGAAACTGTAACTTGGGCCATCTTACAGAAGTTGATTCAATCATAAAAAGTAATTTCCTCTAGATAAGACACTGTCTAGCTGCCCAAGATAAATCTGTTAAAGAAAAAAGACTCTTCTCTTTCAACCAAAAGTAAAAGTAATAGCAAAATTGGATTAAATCATCTCATTGAGAGATAAAACCAATCCAATAGGTTTTTTGGTTTTTAGTTTTTGGGTTTGTTTGTTTGTTTTTTTAATAGAATGAAGTCAAACAAATTTTAAAGTATTTAAAGAAGATGACTCCTGCTCAGTGCCACAGGGGCAGTGTGGATCATGCCCAAAATGGCCCCTCTCTGGTGTCACACAGAAAACAAACCCCTCCTTCAGCCCTTCCCTCCATGGCACTAAGTTGAGCAAGTCCATGGTGGAGAGGTGGAAGAGGAAGAGAAAGAAGCAGAACAGAATGCTGCGTTTACAATGACATGAGGTGGAACTGCTAACACCAAAGGCCTTGCCAGTGTCCCTGATCTGGGATGCCTCCTGGGGCCATGTTGAAGTCTCAGGGCTGTGTTGAGTTGGCTTTGACCCTTACCTGATGAGGCACTTGCACCAGCTCTCACCTGGGAAAGTGGGAGAGCTAGCCCTGAGGGTATGAGTGCAGGAGAGTTAGTTCCAGGCCTCCCTTGCTGCAGCATTAAAGAGACTTGGAGAGTGAGACCAACATCTCAATAGGGAAGCAGAGTGGAGCTCGCCCCAGTGGTGGGGGTATTAGTGAGCTATCCCCCAAGGCCTGAGCACTGGAGAACTGGACCTGCTTCTTGTCTTGGCATTGTAGAAGAGGTGAGAACTAGCCCTGATATTGTGAACAGAGGAGGGCTGTTAGGCTGACCAACTCAACTACTACCCTGGCCCAGCAAGAAGGCTTTGAGTAGGCCCAACCCAGTGTCTACCCCATCTATGAACTGCTGGAGCATGTGAATCGGCTGGTCCTCCAATCTCTCTGACACAGGGCAAAAATAAGATAACCATCTGAGAGGAGCCCCAGTGAGGATCCAGTATTGGTAGTATAACAGAAGCCAGAGGCCTTGAACCAAACCAATGACCCATTGTAATGATTGTTTTCAAGAAAACCTATTTGTTTGTCTGTTTTCTGTTCTTAGGGAGGTTGAAAAGGCAGAGGGCAGATATTAAGGAACAGGTAGATGAATGAGACTGGGGCACATGATATGAAATTCCCAAATATCAATAAGAAGTTAAAAAAATACAGTATCTAACCATGATTTACTAGCTACTCATATAAAATGACAAATCTCTAATTAGTAGAAATTCCAAGACTTTGTAATATAGAATAACCTTTGAAAGAGTTTGTTGCCTTATGGATAGTTAATTATCTCTTTCTTCAGGCACAGAGTTTATGATATACGAGGACCATTGAAGAACTGGGGATATGGAACAGAGAATAAAGTGCATACTGCATAAGCATGAAGACCCAAATTCAAATCCCAAGTAATATCAGATGCAACAAGGGCTACCTCTAATCCAAACACACAAGATCGGAGTTGCGGATAAGAGAATCCTTTCTGGGCCAGCTAGTTTGCTTGGCAGAAACCTGTCTCAAACAATAAAAGGTGAGGTCCAATATCTAAAGTTATCTTAGGACCATCACTCACTCATAGCATACATGAACACACACACACACACACACACACACACACACACACACACACACAGTAATTAAGATTAAAATGATTCTGTCAACCAGCTGTATAGTAACAGAGTCCACTTCTTAGCTACTGTGGAGTTGTCTGAAATCACCTTTTCTCATCTTCCTTATTTGACATGAACTGAACCGCCAAGCTTTCTCATGTTTATAATTCAAATTGTGTTTCCATGCTTTGAACTTAAGTGTTCAGTTATTTCTGTTCAAAGTGCAATTATTCAAACAGAGCATATCTTTTTTAGTCATATAAGCTTTCTCGTACAGCATTCATATAGTTGTGTAAAGAATTCACCTGTAACTAAAATGACTTTTGTCTAAATGAATATCTGTTGGCTTTCCTCTTTTTCTCCTTTGTATTTGGTTCACATTTTTCTTTCCTATCATCATTTTAAGTAATCTGTATGCTCCTTATTCTTGATTTAGGACCTTTACTTTAATATTTTCGGAAGGATTATATAGCAAATGCAGCATGAATCTGTTTTTGTGCTATAGTTTACTTATAATTAATATTATGAGTCTCATAAATGATATAATATTTCAAAGTTTCAAATCCTCTTATTTCCCATCTTTCATACTATTGTTTTACAAACATGTAAAAGTTACATATGTCATATGCCCCTTCGAATTTTGTTTTTCTGCCTTCTTTAATCCTTTGTTCTGAGGAGACATTAAAGAAGCAAAACCACTGTTATCTTTAACAGTGTATTAACTTAGGTATTTTTTCCTTTCATTTTAATTTGTTCTTAAAAGTGAAAAGTTTTCCATAGCATTTCTGGTGTGTATGTGTGCTTGTTGGTGGGTCTTTTAACTGTCATAGAAATCTTTGTTCTATATACACAGTTTTAAATTATTCTAATTCTGTACATAGAATACTGAGTTGATGTTATTACATTTAAAATACTTTTATTTCAGTTTTCTGTTACCAAACTATACGTTTATTTTTATATTAAATATGCAAACAATATTCCTTTTATTTCATGATCTTATACAAAAACTCCTTCTTGCTTTAGTGTTCCAGCATTTCAACTGTGATAGGTTGAGAAGTAAGTTTTGTGCTATTCATTTTGTTAAGGTTATACTAAGAATAGCTATTTCTACTTGATACATTTGATTATTTCAAAATTTATCTTACATCCATTCTCTCACATCTCTAGGAAAGTTTCTAACATACACAGAAGACACTAAGGCTATCCACAGTCTAGTGACGATAATGCTTTTTCATTGTTTGGCTCACAGCTGCTTATACTTCCAGCTAAAGAGGATATTGTAGCCTTTTCTGGCCTTTATTGGAACCTGTGCATGTGTACACGTACATACATACCACACACACACACACACACAGAGAGAGAGAGAGAGAGAGAGAGAGAGAGAGAGAGAGAGAGAGAGAGAGAGAGAGAGAGAGATATGTAAGTCAAACTAAAATAACATTTTCTACAAAATGAACTCTTAGCATTATCAGCATAGTCACTGTTCTTTTATCCCTTCCTTGTTCAATATATAATCTCTTCAACTTATTTGACATTCAGTATCTTATTTATTTATATATTCTCCAGTATGCTCCATAATCCTAGATTTTTCCCACATTTTAGGTAATTTTTACACTTTAGTGGTTTTTTTTTTCTATCTCTTCCTTTTTGTATTTCTTTAATGAAATGTGATTTTTTATATAATACATATAATTTCCTAAGCATATTTTAGTAGTTATTTTAAGACACATGTGGTAGGTATTTTTAAATATGGTTAATATGAGGTCCGTTTTAATTGACTTCTTTCTTCAATGAATTCATACTTGCAGCTTTTTAAAAACTCTTTCTGGAGGTTTATCACTTACTAGATATTTAGAGTGCTGCAGATGTTAAAACTTACTTTTTTATGAATAGTTACGGTTGTGGTGGTAGAGATCATAGAGTATGTGTGTCTGTGTATATGTGTTTCTGTGTGTGCACATGCATATATGCGTCTTGTGGTTTCCTGTCAGGGTTGTATTTGAATTAAACTTGGTTTTATAGTTTTTAAGGCAAAGCAGTGAGTCAACAAATAGAATTTGGTAGCGTTTTAATTTTACTTTTACAGTGATTGGTAAGCTGGATAAACCTTGTTTTCCAACTAATTTGACATATTCCATTGAGTACTCTGTAATATAGTTTGAGAGCTGAGCAAAAAAGGACACTACACTTGAAATTTGGACTCCTTTCCATTGAGATGTTTTTCTACTAGGGTCAATTTTCAGCCATTTAGGCAACCAGACTCCATTGATGATACCTGAAGCAAATGCACCCTGTATGTTATTTAGCATATTGAGGATTTTTGAATTATGTGATTTTGGCCAATTGTTTCATAGGAGTAGGCATGTGATATACAGGGTCCTTGTGTGAACTTAATTAATTTAACCAGTTACCTATGATAATGCTGCTTGTAATAGCATGTTATGATGTTCAAATTTTGCTTAAGATTAAGCTAGATTTTTAATATTAGTACAGAGGACTCCCTCAGTGAAATGTCTTGTGAAGATGGGTCCATGTTATGGGTCCTCATTCTTTGAAAGGTCAAATACCTCCTACATTCTGCCCAACTCTATCTGTTATTCTGTGGTCTTAAGAACTTATCTTTTGTCTTCTAGCCAGAGTTCTTCACTCCTCTCTGCAATTCCTATGAGTGTAGCATTTATTCCTATCAGCAGACTCAGAGATGCAGTTACATCTTGCTTTCCCTCAAATCTCAAGTACACAAACATGCCTAATAATTGGATTGTATATGCTGTGCCAATGGAAATGTGTGTTAACTTAAAGATGACAGCAATTCCTTTCAAGGACAAAGGAATCTTGTGCTTCATCATGGACCAGATAGATGCTTCTGGAAGCCTTTGAAATCCCAAAGTAAAATCCTCCTTATGATCTTTACATTGCTGTTCATCAGTCATAATCCTGCAGACATTACACTCTCTTCTGTGAAGAGACAGAGCAAGCCACTTTTGGGACAGAGTGTTTTTGTCATACTTAGTTTCTCAAGGTACACTAGCATTGCTTTAGTTATTTATGTTTTTGTTTGTTTGCTTTGGTTTTTCTCGTTGTTTTCAGTATTAGAGGTAAAATTTTAAATCTAACTTGCCATCATTTTGTTCCAGGTTTGATAGAATGGTTTCATGTCTTTGAATGACCTGACATTTTAGTGGGAACTGGGAGTCAGAGTTTTAGCTAAACTCAACTTTTTAAGGATTTTTTTTCCTCCCTTATCCCACAAATTCCTTCGACTCTCTATGAAGCTATATTATCTAATTATCTGGGTCTTGAGAAAATCTAAATTATTTGCTTCTAGAAGTATTTGTTGCCTGCATATCTTGTCATTTTTGTAAATTTATAGTTGACCTAAAACTATAGTGTTTTCCTAACATTTTCTGTCCAACAACATAAATATCCTGCTATCAGATTGATGTTCCTAAACCAAGTCTTTCACTCTTGACTGATTTATCTGATACCAATGAGGGCCTGTTCTCTATGAGGCATTATTCTAGACATAAGAAATTTGATATTGAAAAATAAGTAACATCACACATTGTAGAAATGCATAGTATGATTTCAAAAGACCCTTATGTTCATTATAAATAACTAAATAGCAAAGAATGGTGGGCAATGGTCCATTTTTCTACCCTGTGGGTTTCAGGAATTAAACACCAGTCATCATACCTGATGTCAAGTATCCTTATCTGCTGATTCATAGCTTTGTCCCAAGTCAACTTGTCAACTTATATTCTTTTTTTTTCCATTTTTTATTAGGTATTTAGCTCATTTACATTTCCAATGCTATACCAAAAGTCCCCCATACCCACCCACCCCCAATCCCCTACCCACCCACTCCCCCTTTTTGGCCCTGGCGTTCCCCTGTACTGGGGCATATAAAGTTTGCATATCCAATGGGCCTCTCTTTCAAGTGATGGCCGACTAGGCCATCTTTTGATACATATGCAGCTAGAGTCAAGAGCTCCAGGGTACTGGTTAGTTCATAATGTTTTTCCGCCTATAGAGTTGCAGATCCCTTTAGCTCCTTGGCTACTTTCTCTAGCTCCTCCATTGGGAGCCCTGTGATCCATCCATTAGCTGACTGTGAGCATCCACTTCTGTGTTTGCTAGGCCCCGGCATAGTCTCACAAGAGACAGCTACATCTGGGTCCTTTCGATAAAATCTTGCTAGTGTATGCAATGGTGTCAGCGTTTGGATGCTGATTATGGGGTGGATCCCTGGATATGGAAGTCTCTACATGGAACATCCTTTCATCTCAGCTCCAAATTTTGTCTCTGTAACTCCTTCCAAGGGTGTTTTGTTCCCATTTCTAAGGAGGGGCATAGCGTCCACACTTCAGTCTTCATTTTTCTTGAGTTTCATGTGTTTAGGAAATTGTATCTTATATCTTGGGTATCCTAGGTTTTGGGCTAATATCCATTTATCAGTGAGTACATATTGTGTGAGTTCCTTTGTGAATGTGTTACCTCACTCAGGATGATGCCCTCCAGGTCCATCCATTTGGCTAGGAATTTCATAAATTCATTCTTTTTAATAGCTGAGTAGTACTCCATTGTGTAGATGTACCACATTTTCTGTATCCATTCCTCTGTTGAGGGGCATCTGGGAAAGAAATTAGGGAAACAACACCCTTCTCAATAGTCACAAATAATATAAAATATCTTGGCGTGACTCTAACTAAGGAAGTGAAAGATCTATATGATAAAAACTTCAAATCTCTGAAGAAAGAAATTAAAGAAGATCTCAGAAGATGGATAGATCTCCCATGCTCATGGATTGGCAGGATCAACATTGTAAAAATGGCTATCTTGCGAAAAGCAATCTACAGATTCAATGCAATCCCCATCAAAATTCCAACTCAATTCTTCAACGAATTAGAAGGAGCAATTTGCAAATTCATCTGGAATAACAAAAAACCTAGGATAGCAAAAAGTCTTCTCAAGGATAAAAGAACCTCTGGTGGAATCACCATGCCTGACCTAAAGCTTTACTACAGAGCAATTACGATAAAAACTTCATGGTACTGGTATAGAGACAGACCAGTAGACCAATGGAAAAGAATTGAAGACCCAGAAATGAACCCACACACCTATGGTCACTTGATCTTCAACAAGGGAGCTAAAACCATCCAGTGGAAGAAAGACAGCATTTTCAACAATTGGTGCTGGCACAACTGGTTGTTATCATGTAGAAGAATGCGAATCGATCCATACTTATCTCCTTGTACTAAGGTCAAATCTAAGTGGATCAAGGAACTTCACATAAAACCAGAGACACTGAAACTTATAGAGGAGAAAGTTGGGAAAAGCCTTGAAGATATGGGCACAGGGGAAAAATTCCTGAACAGAACAGCAATGGCTTGTACTGTAAGATCGAGAATTGACAAATGGGACCTAATGAAACTCCAAAGTTTCTGCAAGGCAAAAGACACCGTCAATAAGACAAAAAGACCACCAACAGATTGGGAAAGGATCTTTACCTATCCTAAATCAGATAGGGGACTAATATCCAACATATATAAAGAACTCAAGAAGGTGGACTTCAGAAAATCAAATAACCCCATTAAAAAATGGGGCTCAGAACTGAACAAAGAATTCTCACCTGAGGAATACCGAATGGCAGAGAAGCACCTGAAAAAATGTTCAACATCCTTAATCATCAGGGAAATGCAAATCAAAACAACCCTGAGATTCCACCTCACACCAGTCAGAATGGCTAAGATCAAAAATTCAGGAGACAGCAGATGCTGGCATGGATGTGGAGAAAGAGGAACACTCCTCCATTGTTGGTGGGAGTGCAGGCTTGTACAACCACTCTGGAAATCAGTTTGGCGGTTCCTCAGAAAATTGGACATAGTACTACTGGAGGATCCAGCAATACCTCTCCTGGGCATATATCCAGAAGATGCCCCAACTGGTAAGAAGGACACATGCTCCACTATGTTCATAGCAGCCTTATTTATAATAGCCAAGTCAACTTATATTCTAAGACACTCATTTTAAGGACCTTAAAGTTGCCTAGCCCACTCACTAAGATTTCTCAGGGTAGGTACTCTGTTGCAACTTAATTATCACTGAATATCTTCAGTACAAAGCCATTTGGGTTTTTTTTCAGTAAATTTGTGAACATTCATCTGCACAGTTGTTTTCCTTTACATCTTGGTCATTGAGTGTAGCAGGGTTGAATGTTGTAACATGGAACAGAGAGTAGGATTTGTCACTATGGTGTTTAGATGTACATTATTGTTCTTGGTTAGAAAAGATTACAAACTAGGCTCCCAAGGTACGAGCTACAATGCTAGGCTTCCTTTCCCCCTTTCCCCTGTCATAATGTGTTTTTACATTAATTTTCTTGGAAATGAAGTTCAGGATTCATAGAAGAAAGGCGCGTGATAAGATGAAAGTCTTTGAAAACCCCTAGGCATAGTTGTTGCTGCTTTGAAGCAGTCCTGAGCGGCTATATTTCTTCTCTTCCAGCATCTATTTACTAATTTTCTTCTTTCAGCTCCAAGTTTTCCTTTGATCTTTAGGAAGCTTACTCTTTATACTGTTAGGTCAAATTCTTCAGGGGAAGACTTGGAATCTGTTCACCTGCAGACTCATAGAGGAATGTTATACAGGTTTATTTGGCCAGCATATTCTGAGTATTTCTCTTTTTTTGTGTGGATGATTATGTGACATATCCAGAAATGTGGAGATTTCCTCACCATATGTTTAAAGCAAGTTGGAAAGAGAAGCTTACCCGTAGCTGATGATATCTGTGTATATTTGATCACGAAGTAGGAGGACCCTTAAGTCTTCATGCCAGAACTCACATGCTTGGATCCAGCCATACCTGAATGAACTCACTAAATGAGAAAGGCAAGAAATTACCTTTTGCTCCATAATTATGACTTAAACACTTCCTATGAGAACCCCTGAGAAACAGAAAGCTGTTGATACAGACCTGATAACTAACATGTGCCTAAGTACTCTCCTGTTGGGGAGACTTGCTACTAAAGCAGCAGTCCCCATGATATGATGGCTTTCTGAGCTTGGCCAATAATTGGAGAGTCCCTTTTTTAGTGTGTTTTTCCTGTTTATGTCTTTGTCTGGAGAGTGCTCCTAAACACAGGTGATTAGCCTTGTCTGGCATTTCCTGAAACAAACCAATCATATATAGAGCTCTCTACAAGATTGTATAACTCAGCACACATGTCTCACTGTGACTTCCCACCTGTATGATAATTAGGTTCTATCCTATAACCAATCAGCTTTTCCTGTTTGCTAGATGCCACGACCAATAAGCCCTTTTTACCCATACCCCTAATAAAGCCCTTATATAACCTCTCCCTGAAAGAATAAAGTAGACTCATCTGATATTAGTCCATGGAGGTCATTCCATCCATATCCAGGGCCGTTTGAACCCTGCTTCTTGCTTCTCCACCTCTGAATCATATCTCCCATCAGGCTGGTGGACAACAGTCTCTGGGAAGAAAGGAGGGTTCAATGGTCTCCAAATTTGACTATAGATATAACATGACCTTCTTGCATTCATGGGACACTTTTGGAATAATAGAGTCATATAAAACATGGAATGTGATCTCACCTGAGTCCCAGGATAAGAGCACTCCCTGTAGGCAAGCTTTCCTCTGGCAGGGAAGGTACACAATGGTCTGAGGATCAGCTCCACCTCCTGGCTGAGGATGATGGCCCGAAGGGATCCTAGAGACAAATATCCAATATACATAAAGAAATCAAGAAGTTGGATTCCAGAAATCCAAATAAACCTATTAAAAAATGGGTATGAATCAAAACAAAGAATTCTCAACTGAGGAATACCGAATGGCTGAGAAGCACCTGAAAAAAAATGTTCAACATCCTTAATCATCAGGAAAATGCAAATCAAAACAACCCTGAGATTCTACCTCACACCAGTCAGAATGGCTAAGATCAAAAATTCAGGAGACAGCAGATGCTGGCAAGGATGCAGAAAAAGAGGAATACTCCTCCATTACTGGTGGGATTGCAAGCTGGTACAACCACTGTGGAAATCAGTTTGTGGGTCCTAAGAAAATTGAACATAGTACTACTGGAAGATCCAGCAATACCACTCCTGGGCATATACCCAGAAGATGTTTCAACTTGTAATAAGGACACATGCACCACTATGTTGATAGAAGCCTTATTTATAATACCCAGAAGCTGGAAAGAACCCAGATGTCCCTCAACAGAGGAATGGATACAGAAAATGTGGTACATTTACACAATGGAGTACTACTCAACTATTAAAAACAATAAATATATGAAATTCTTAGGCAAATGGATGGATCTGGAGAATATCATCCTGAGTGAGGTAACCCATTCACAAAAGAACACACATGATATGCTCTCACTGATAAGTGGATATTAGCCCAGAAACTTAGAATACCCAAGATGCAATTTGCAAAACTCATGAAACTCAAGAAGAAGGAAGACCAAAGTGTGGATACTTTGTTCCTTCTTAGAAGGGGGAACAAAATACCCATGGAAGGAGTTACAGAGACAAATTTTGGAGCTGTGACTGAAGGAAGGAGCATCCACAGACTGTCCCACCTGGGGGTCCATCCCATAAACAACCAACAAACCCAGACACTGTTGCATATACCAACAAGATTTTGCTGACATCACCCTGATATAGCTGTCTCCTGTGAGGCTATGCTAGTGTATGGAAAATACAGAGGTGGATGCTTACAGTCATTTATCGGATGGAACACAGGGTCCCCAATGAAGGAGCTAGAGAAAGTATCCAAGGAGCTGAATGAAGGAACAACAATATGAACTAACCAGTACCACCAGATCTCATGTCTCTAGCTGCATGTGTAGCAAAGGGTGGCCTAGTCAGCCATCAATAGGAGGAGAGGCCCTTGGTCTTGTGAAGATCATATGCCCCAGTACAGGGCCAGGAAGTGGGAGTAGGTGGGTTGTTGAGTAGTGGGAGGGGGGAGTGTATAGGGGATTTTCAGAGAGGAAACTAGGTAAGGGGATAGCATTTGAGGTGTAAATGAAGAAAACATCTAAAAAATATACTTAATATGTGAAAAACAAAAACAAAAACAAAAACAAAACCATGGCATGTGGTCCACATGATGCAGAGTTGGAAAGTCACTGTGATTATGGGGATGGTACTGATGAGAGAGATTACATGAGAAAGTATGGCATGTGATTTATAGCATGTACCTGGCTTTAGTCTAAAACAAAGTGGTTATATTTTTGCAAGAAATAAGGTAGAATTAGGCATGTGAGACTTCCTTGGTTCCTTCTTGAGGAAATAGATCATACACTTTAACATGTAATGCAAGATTTATGCTCAAATTCCTCTTTAATGTTGCCTTAAGCTGGGAATATTTAGTCTCCTTTCCTAAGTTTGTATTACGTCCTTCCAGTTTTAAACCAAAACATTTTTAGCACCTAGATTTTCCTTCATCTATAATCCCAAATTTCTCCCATCTCCCTGATACTGATGAAAAAAACATATTTTCCTTGGCAATTTATTTCTGAAAAATTCACATATCTTCTTTTACTCCAACAATTCATTAGCTCACTAGAGGCAGAGGAGATAACATTATGGTCCTCATTTTTACGCATCAAAGTTAATAGTGTTCTATACCCTGTAGTTTCCAATGGCCAAATATTAAGTCGTTTGTAGATAGGATCAAGGACCATCAGTTGTCTTTCATCTTATACCTATGGGGATTCCTGCAATTAAATCAGGTACCTGAATATCTTATCTTCTTAGAAGGTTGTGGAAGGATTAACTTTGATTATCTGGAAAGATAGCCTTGCTTTCACCATTCCATCAAGTCTTGGCCAGGTCTCAGGGGCTTTATTTCCTACTGGAAGCATCAGCTGCAGGGCTCTCAGAGGTACTCAGCTTCCCAGAGAACAGGAGAAGCTTATGGTACATACTTTTGACTGTCTTAAGCGTAGAGTTCTCGAGGGTTTGCTTCTTTATGTCCACTCCCACACCAACTCACATACTATGAATGCATCATTTGATCTGAAGAGCCTTGATGCTGCCTTATTGTAGGACCTGCAAATACTCTCCAGAGCATCTCACCCTTGGAAAGTGGAACCTTCAGCTATGCATGTTACTGGCAGTTATTGGCAAGGAAGTGTTGCTTCTGGATACTATTGGGGTTGTCTCTACAGAGAGCAGAGACCATGATTTTATGACTTTTGGGTTTTAAAATCATATATATATATATATATATGATTATATAAACAGATACATAAACGATTATAGGGAATCTATAGCAAAGATTTATGTCCTACAAGTGAAGTTTTTACGTTTCAATTCATGATGATAGTTATATATATATATATATATATATATATATATATATATATATATACACACACACACACACACACACACACACACACACACACACACACACACACATATATATATATATATATATATATATATATATATATATATATATATAAACACTGTCTCATTGATTTGGGAATAATAAAATGAGACTTGCAAAACTAATCCAATGCACTATCAAAAAGAGCAGCTGGTACTTTAATAAATAACAGTGATGCAGAAGATTATACATATTGGAATACAGATCCTACAGGAAACTGATAGGTATACCAGGAAAAAGGGATTTTGTGACCAAAATAGAAAATTTCAAAATTTCCCATTCCATAGATTTCTCAGAGCCTATAATCTGTTTATGTATCTGCTCAGTCACCAAAAAATGTTCACAGAATAAATCATCATCACTGATTATACAAAATGCTTAAAAAAAATGAACAATTTCTATCATGAAGGGTTGTTGTATAGGTAAGGCCACTATAGGCATTCTCTATTCTAAGAAGGGAAAACAATATAGTCTCATGATTTACATGTACTTTTTACTGTTTTAATATTCTTGTGTCATTTCCTTACAACAGGCTAAAAACAAATTGACAGTCCCTGGCTCTGTGTGCGCGCGCGCACGCGTGCGTGTGTGTGTGTGTGTGTGTGTGTGTGTGTGTGAGAGAGAGAGAGAGAGAGAGAGAGAGAGAGAGAGAGAGAGAGAGAGAGAGAGAAGAGAGAGGCAATAAAAATTGAGTGTCAAGTGGTATATTTGGGACTTGCTTTTTCTTTAGTGAGTCCTATCCTAAAATTTCCTTGACTTTTATCCTCTACTGCTTCTGTCATCTCCATTTTCTTTAAGGTCAATCTATAGCAAAGATTTATGTCCTACAAGTGAAGTTTTTAGGTCTCAATTCGTGATGATAGTTGTATCTTTATGATCTTGGTTGAGAAACTGCAAACAAGACATGAATTTCTTTAAATATTTTGTTTATTCTTAATGGAATGGTAAAATTTTATTTCCTCCTTTTATGAAACACAGCAACACTCTGGCTTATAAAAATGTGTTCTAAACATGCAAATGAAAGAAACTTATGCCTGCAATGTCCCCAAACCTCCAGAGCCAACAAAATGGAAAGTATCACACTTTAGTCTAATCCTCTGAAAGGGTGGGTTTGAACCTGAAATCAGCTTCCAAGAAGCCATGTAAATAAGTTTGTTGATTTATCGAGGATTGATTTCTAAGGATGATTTGGAGTTCAGATGAGTTCACCCAGGTGGGGATACTGCCTGGTAGATGGTAGATCCCTGTGCCTTCTCTTTCATTGAAGGAGAAAGCACATTTTGAAGCAAAAGTCAATAACTCTTGCACTGTCTGCCTTTTCTTTTGCTAGTTTGAAACTATCTGTAGGAAGAGAGACATCTAATACTTTTATATTCTAAAAAGTAAATACTACGAAAATAAACTAAATTAAGTAGTACTTGCTACACAGTATCCTTTTGTGCTTCACATGTTTAAACTCTTTTGATCCTTGTGAATATCTTGAAAAGTCCTTTCATATCCCTCAGTTTGAACATGAGTGATTTATAAAAGTTGCCCAGGTTTCTGCAGCACTCATCTGTCAAGCTAAGTTTTCTTCCAGCTACCACAGTTTTATTCTGTTTTACTTTGGTCTTGGAACATAGCTCATGGAGAGCTAATTTGTCATGCATTACCAACCCATCGCTTTCAAGGACCCCATAACATGTGAACATCGAAAGGCCTTGATATTTGCCTGTAAATAGCAACCCTGTCAGGAAAGTTTTTAGATATGTCTTTTTTTGTGTGTGTGGACACATCTGCATACCAAACCACAGAAATAGCTGTGCATACTGATGAAAGTGGTACTTTTTAAATTATATTAAATTGGAATAATTTTTTTCCTAAATTATCGATCACTATTGCTTGAGGATGACACATTAAGATTTTGCATATCTACCAGGAGTTGTGAGCTTACTATAAAGGTCTCTGTTTAGACAAAAATAGATATGAGAAATAGTCAAGTTCATTGTGTTGATTTTGAGAGAAGTATAAACAAGAAAGAAAAGAAGACTTTGATAGTATGACTATTTATGCAGTGCATCTAAGAATGCACCCAAAAGACTTCATAGACAGGGCTATTTACTGAAGATGTAATCATAAATCAAAATGTTTTTGAGATCTTCATATTTAGAAGTAACAAGCAGATAAACAGAATATGACCTGGCCTGGCTAATGGATACAACAGAAGAAACCTTTCAGAATCTTAGCATATAGATGTATAATAAATGAATGTATAATATGTTAGAATTTTAACTCACTTATCAGTATATGAAAATGCCAGATCCAGGATGCAGGAGTCGGTAGGTTGGGGAGCCGGGGGAGGGGAGGAGTAGATAGGGGATTTTTGGAGGGGAAACTAGAAAAGGGGATAACATTTGAAATGTAAATAAAGAAATTATCTAATAAATCTATAAGTATGGGGGAAAAGAGAAGGCTAATTATTTAGACACCCTACATGAGGTGGCATGGGATTAAAGCAGTAAGAGATTAAAAGATGAAACAGTAGAACTTTATGAAATGAAGAAACTCTGTTTCTTAGGTTCCTGTCCTTGTCTTGGCCCTAAGTATCAGCAGATAAGCAGTGATTTTTACCATCTCATTTTCTTATCTTTGTTGCCTTTTTCGTAGGTGGGTACTCAGAGGCCTGAGGTAATATATCTGTCTAGCTACTCTAGACTTGCATATTAAAGTTGCTGCCAGGTCCACTAAACTTTCTCTGCAAAAGAGGAAAGGATGTAAGTCTGGCCATGTGGAAGTATGAGGCTGTTAATGATCCAGGTGGGCTAGCAGTTTTCTCTAAAATAGAATTGGCAGCTTGAGCAATGGCACCCACCAAATTGACTAGATATTTTGTACATGGTTAAAGACATTCTAATTAACCACTCAGTACCAACAACTGATCTTATTTTTGTTAAAGAAATTCCATTAAAGAAATAACAACAATGAGGGCAGAGTAGCAAGAGAACAGTTCAAGTGGCATTCTTTTCTCTGATGCAAGACAACTTATTTGGAAAACCTGGTTAAAATCCTGGTCTTTACATGGTATTAGTTAGGGTTTTATTGCCATTAAGAGACACCATGTCCACCGTGGCAAATCTAATAAAGGAAAACATTTAACGGGGCCTGGTTTGCAGTTCAGAGGTTTACATGGCAGCATGCTAGCAGAAACGGAGCTGGAAAGGTAGCTAAGGGTTTTATATCTGGATATACAGGCAGCAGGAAGAGTATGAGGCAGTGGGCCTGCCTTGAACATCTGAATCCTCATGGTTGCCCCAGTGATCCATTTTCTCCAGCAATACCATACCTATTCTAAAATGCCACACCTCCAAATAGTGCCTTAAACTCATATAGACCTCTTAATTTCTACTTCATATAGAGGTACATAATGTCTGAGTAAAAGATGACATAATTGAACTGTATTAACAGCAAAGAAGCAAACATTGTACTTAACCCCCTTGAGTACTAAGATAGGAATTACCAGCCCTTAGTTACAAATAGAACATGTATATTTCAGAAAATAATTGAATCGCCAATAGTCCCAGGCTTCATGAAGCTATTATTAACTTTAGGCTTGTCAATACATAGCAGAATCAAGATTAAATATTGATCTATCTGAGACTATAGATGCAAGAGTTTTTATTTAGAATTCTCTCTCTCATTCTCTGTCTCTGTCTCTTTCTGTTTGTCTGTCTCTCTTTCTCCTCTCTCTCTCTCTCTCTCTCTCTCTCTCTCTCTCTCTCTCTCTCTCTCTCTCTGCTCTCTCTCTCTCTCTCTCTCTCTCTCTCTCTCTCTCTCTGTCTGTCTGTCTGTCTGTGTGTGCCCCAACCTACAGGGCTTAATCAACAGGGTTCTCAAGAGAAGGGATCTGCAACAACAAATTTAGGGGATCAGAAGACAGGAAGGAAGGCGGCAAGACGAAAATCCTGTTCAAGCCTCATTTATTTTGGGGCAATGGAAGGGATTTAAAGATGAAAAACAAACGGCATTTGCTCAGGTACACAGGCCAAACTGGTGGTGCTAGGTAACACATTAAAAAATGTCTCTGTTGTAAAAAGGTACAGAAAGGAATGTCCTCATTGTGAAGGGAAAGGAATGCCTCTATAGTAAAGTGTCCCAAGTCAATTACGGAATGGAAGCCAGATAGTGGAAGAAGAGAAAGAGTGTTAGATGATGGCCCAGGGACAGGATTCCAGAGGCTTTTTGGCCCCAACATGTGTGTCTGTCTGTCTCTCTTTTTCTTTATCTTACATGTTTTTTATGCTTTCATTCTTTATTGTTTCTTGTTCTCACCTTTTGTTTTTCTGAGACAGGTTCCTGATTTATAGTTCTGGCTGGCTTACTAGCTGCTCTTTATCCTAGGTTGACTTCATACTTGTGACAATTTTTCTGTTTCAACTTCTTTTTATTTATATATATATATATATATATATATTTTAATTAGGTATTTTCCTCATTTACATTTCCAATGCTATCCCAAAAGTCCCCCATACCATTCCCCCATTCCCCTACCCACCCACTCCCACTTTTTGGCCCTGGTGTTCCCCTGTACTGGGGCATATAAAGTTTGCATATCCAATGGGCCTCTCTTTCCAGTAATTGCCAACTATTTCAACTTCTTGAGTGCTAGAATAACAGGAAAAAAACCACTATACCTGATTCAGAATAGCCTTTCTTTAATAAACTTTAATGGTTAGTGTGTGCTCTAAGTATATCCATAGCTAAAATCACACATGGTGTACAATTTTAATTATAAAAGAAAAATTTTAAAGTATTTGTATTTATTATTAGTGTGTACATGTGATATAATATGCATGATTGTTTGCACATAAGTGTGCTAAGGTGCCTATATAGAAGCCAGAGCACAACTTGGTAGCATCCATTCTCTCTCAAAATTTCCATGCATTCCAGAGATGTAAATAAGGTCAACAGTCTTACATAACAAGAATGCTTACTCACTGAATGATTACATAAGCCCAGGAAGGTATTCTTAAATAATATGATTTCCAGAAATTAATAAACTTATTTCTAAAGTAAGATTGTTGGCTTTCTATCGATGATGGTGAGCTTTTCCTCAACTTGACCCAAGCTAGAGAGTTTTATCTGGGAGAAGACTTCCTCAACTGAAAAAAAAAAAAAACTTGTCTATCACATAAGTCTATAAGCATATCATTTATTTTAATGTTTGTTGTGGGAATGCCATGCTTACTGTGGTTGGTAACAGCCATGTGTAGGTTGTCATAAGTAGTTTAGAAAGGAGGCTGATCAAGCCAAGAGGGTAAGCCAGCAAGCATTACTTCTCCATGGTCTCTACTTTAGTTCCTGCTTCTATAATTCTGCTTTGAGTTCCTGCTTTATATTTTGTCAATGAAGAATAGTGACTTGTACTGTGATGTATAATCTTTACACTCCAAGTTGCTGTTTGTGGTCTTTATCACAGCATTAGAAGGTAATCTAAGATACTAGCTAAGCAAGGAAAGATGCTTTCTTTTATAAACTTTGTTTATTGGTTAGTGTGTGCTTTAAGTATATTCATAGGTAAGATAAACCATGTTCTACAATTTTAGATATAAAGGAATTTAAATTTTTATTTGTATTTATTATGAAGGTGTGTATGTGGCATTCACATGCCAGAAAAAAATCAGTCCTGCTTATTAGGTATATACTTGTATGGTTACTAAAATTGAAATAACCTAAAATCTGCTTCTTACAAAATATCAATAAACCAATTTAAATGCCAGTATATGCTAAGGTACAATAATCAATAATTAACTCAAAAATTTTACATAACAAATTTGAGGAAAAATGAAGCTATTAAAGATTTTAAAATACATGTAGAAAAGAAATCACTGAAAGAACTCATACTTTTCTTAATCATATGAACGTATTCTTAACTTCATGGGAAGTGAAATTCAAATTAAAATCATGCTGAGATGCTGTTGGTTTGGAATCTTTTCAGTATTATAATGATGAACTATGTTCATCAAACTATGGGGAAAGGTAA
Organism: Mus musculus; assembly: GCF_000001635.26. Lineage (NCBI taxonomy): Eukaryota > Metazoa > Chordata > Mammalia > Rodentia > Muridae > Mus > Mus musculus. The sequence continues at coordinate 110,062,435 of NC_000072.6, forward strand.
ATCTCCATATGCATCACTTGAAGGAGAAAGAAAACAAACATTTATATGCATCTAAACTTTAAGCAGAAACCTAGGAACTAAAAACTTATCTTCAAGCTGCATCACCAAGTATGCATACTAAGGAAGATACTACTCATGTCCTTAAATTATCGTTTTTATTAAAATACAACCTAGGCCTCTAAAATTCCTCGCTATGGGAAACTCATTAAATCTATCATTTACTTTATCATGAGGTATTACAGAGATATACAGAAAAAGAGAAAAATCTCTGAATGATAAGATTTATAGCTATATTATAAAGTAAAGCATATAGGCTAAAATGTATCTTTTAAGCTTCATTATTTATAAGAAAGGTCAAGTTTTAAATTTCATAAGCTTATATTTTAGAAGAAGGAAAGCCAGGAACTTTGAACTGGAAAGGGAGTGAAACAGTAATGGAAGATATATCCATGTCAAAAATGAAGATTTCTATTCATGTAATATTTCATGAGGTAAGTGTTTATTTTAGAATGCCCCAAAATAAAACTGAATCTGAGTTGAAGAGCTTACTATGGTTATAGAATATATTGGTAGATCTCACCAAACTCTTAGAATTGCAATATTATCCATAATATGAATGGTAAATACAGGCTGTGGTGTTTTAAAGTTGTTTTATTCCAAAGTATATACAATTATGTATATTCAGTGCATAACAGATGGAAGTATAAAATATGTTTTACTCATAAAGAACAATGAGTTATTATATTTTATGTTGGATATATATAGGGTCTGTGGTCAGCTTTTTTCCATCCATATCCTCTTCTGTTGGATTTTATTTTGCTGTTTACTCTTTACTAAAATCCTGATTTAGGATTCTTGCCACTCTATACTTGCTCTCTAATCAATCACACTGCCATAATTATCTTCATCACTATTATGCAATCGACTATATTCATTCAACTTTCATTGTTATGACATAGTTACTTAAGGTATACATACTATGTCTATAATGAAAAAAGTTGTCAGTTTTAGAGTTAATTTTCAGTTTTAGAGGCTAAAATCTCAAATGACATAGAGTAGGTTCTGGTAAACTGAAAATAATCCACAATAAAACAAAATGTACTTTTGCTCTGTGACCTTGTGGTGGTTGGCAGGTCCTTGAACAGGTGATTTCTTTTCAAGAATGGAAGCAAGAGAAAGATTTTTAAGGATTTTTGTACAAGTTTTTTCTGTGATCAATATTTTGTTTTAAGATCCCTGTGACCTAGAGACCTTCCACGAGTTATCAGACCATAGGATTCCAACAGCTCCAACATGCCCACAATGAAACGAGACTTTCAGCAAATGAAACTTTAGGGAAACCATTCTCTCCATGTGATTGCCAAGGTATTAGTTGATACTTATCTTTTTCTTCATATGTGTGTGTCTAATAGAATTTAAAATTCATTAAAATGGTGAATTTATAGTGTCTTATCACACATTCCAAATGCACACAATGGAACATTATCCACTGTAGGTGAACACTGAATATTTGCTGATGTGTTGAGTTGGAGTGAGTGCAATTAGTGAATTAATTAACTGAGCTAACTCAGTAATCTGGTAAGCTGTTGAAGAAAGTTTCTGTCCATCCACAAACTGTATCTGTGTCGAGAGATGATAATAACTAACCTTAATCATTTGGCCATATTAATGTGGTACTGAGTACTTTGGTTGCATGGATTTTTTTTAAAGATATCCTTGAATAATCTAAGCATATACATGACTGAAAAATCTATTCACCCTGAGGAAAAATTTTGAACCTTTTATAGCTTATAAAGCCGTTGGATTGAAACTTGTGAACAGGAGAAACACAACAGATAACTCTGTGCAAGAAAACAACCAAGTAGAATATATTTAATATAAACATAGATTTTTCTCAAATTCAATTCACGGAAATAAAAATATGCAAGGCAGTCAATTTTCCACTTCAGGTCCCATAACAAAAGCTCTCAGAATTGATAGCTTATACTTTATTAAACAGAATATAAATTAATAAATACACACAACCTTGGAGTTAATTGCCTTTACTAGCATTTCAGGGTCAAAAATCAAGAATCTCTCTATGAAAAAAAAATCCTAATTTCTCTCTCTCCTTGAGGTTTTTTTTCTTTTTCCCCAAGTATGCCTGAATATTCCTTCAGTTTTTAAAGTATGTTAATGGAGCTTTTTTTTTTAATTCAAGAATTATGTATAAAAATCTCAGTGTAAGTGAAGGACTAGTTCAGGTGAGGGATAGATACTGCCCTGAAGATAAATGTATTCAATATTTTTGTGTTATGCTGTTTACATTCTAATGTGTGGAAAGGGACAAATAACTAGAAACAAAACTAACTCAGGTACTAGTAAGTACTAAGGGGAAAAATAAAGACAGAATGACAGTTAGGAAGTATTGCAGAGAAGGACTAAAGGCAACAGCATAGATGTACAATCCAAAGTAATCTCATCTGTAACAGATGGAGCAAGCCACGGCTTGGTTAGACTAGAGTCACAGAGATACTGGAGGTCGAATATAGGGATCCTTCTTAGCCTGTGTTGGCCTTTTTATTATCTAAGGTAAGAAAGTCAGAAAGATACAAGTACAAAGCTGAATGTTCGGACCAGAGCAAATATATGAGGAGAAGGTCCATTTTCTAGCTGGAGATGCAACTGGTAGGATGGTTTCTTGGTGGGAGCTGAATGGCAGGAGTTTAGTCTAAGACTCTCATACCAGGTTGTGTAAGTCTGGAACTCAGGGAAAAGTCATCAGCTACAGATGGTACTGAGGGTAGTAGCAGTTGTAGACTGGGTAGAGTGAAAGGGGAAAAAGCACATAAATGTATAAAGCCCATCTGACACATACTAAGGATCCGAGGTCCAAGAAAGGAAAGCAAGAAGCCAGGAGAGAAACAAAATCAGCACAATGATACTGTCCTAAAATTAGGTTGAAGAAGCAATTTACAGGGTAATGGAGACAGGTTACTGATGGATGTAGTGTAGAAAACATACTATATAGAGTGAAAATTGACTGTTGAACTGAGCACAACTGAAATGCATAGGGACCCTGATAGAGATTTAAATTAAGTGCTAGGAGGACAAATCCTAATTTGTAACAGGTTATGAAGGGATATAGAATTGGTGACAACTAGTGTGTGCCTGTGTATGTGCATACATGTGTGTGTGTGCGTGCACATGTGTGTGTGTGTATAATTTATTTTTATTATATGTTTATTAATGCTTTTGCCTGAATGTATGGAGGTTAATCTTGGTTGTTCTTCCTGGTAGTTTTTCAAGTCCATGGGCTCTCACTTCATTGAAAGAAGGCACTTTCAATGAGTCTCTTTAATGAGATACCCACAAGACATAGAATCTGCCTTGATATTGAACTCACTGAGTTCCATAAATAGTTTACAAATTACTTGGTATTTGAGACTTTGTTATAGAAACTTAAGTGGGCAAAGAGGTTAGGAAAATGTAAGTCCTTGTCCTAATTAGTTTTAAGTGAATTTTATGGATTTGGCTGCTCTGAGTGGCCAATGAGTTTTGTGGATCTACATGTCTCTACCTTCACGAGTAACGCTGATTCCACAGACTTGTACAGCCCTGCCTGCTTTTTACTTCATGTGGGTTCTTGAGAACTATACTCAGATCCCCATATTTGTACTGAGCTCTCTTCACAACCATTCATAATTACTATGAGAAACTTTTCTTTAAAGGACTGTTGAAAAGGCAATTATAAAGTAAAAAAACCTAGTAAAAAATCTTCTGCCTATTGGCTGCATACACCCTGGTGTAGGTATTAATGTGGCCCAACACAGTTGTAAATGACAGTGTCAAATTACAGTGCCACAAATTTAGACAATTTGAAGAGGAATATTTGAGTGAGCACAGGCAAATATCATAACTCAGTGAGCTAAGCCCAGAGTGTGGATGTGACTCTTCTGATTAGATGCAGCATCTAGAACAAGTTTGAGCATTCGTGTTTGTTTGTAGCACAAGAGACTCAATTTAAATAAACCCTGTTTATATTGACAAAGAGCATAGCTTATTGGAAGACAATTGGTGATAGCTTAGAGATCTTTTATGCTTGTTATTTTTTTCCTAAAACATATGAGGCATGAGCATTCTTTGAAGTAACGGTTAAGAAATTATTGTTGAGACTTGAAAAAATAACAGCACTTGGGAGACAGAGACAGGTGGATTTCTGAGTTCGAGGCCAGCCTGGTCACAGCCTGTTCTGTGAGTTCCAGAACAGCCAGGGCTATACAGAGAAATCCTATGAAGGTAAATAAGGAAGAAAGGGAAGAGGAAGACACATCTTGAAGCTCTTCTTGAGGGTGAGAACAAAGAGAGAAATGAGATTGGTGCATGTTTTTCCATGAAGCACCAAGCATAGGTCACTAAGGCTTTATGGACCATTCTGTTTTCTGTCACAACTACTCTTGTTTCTGGGTAGTGTCAGAAGTAGCCATCCATAGACATATGTAAATAGCTGTGACCAAGTTTCTCAATCATCTTCCTTCTCTCTCTCTCTCTCTCTCTCTCTCTCTCTCTCTCTCTCTCTCTCTCTCTCTCTCTCTCTCTTTCTCTCTCACTCTCCCTCCCTCTCTCTCCCTCCCTCACTCTCCCTCCCTCCCTCCCTCCCTCCCCCCTCCCTCCCTCCCTCCGTCCCTCCCTCCCTCCCTTCCTTCCTTCCTTCTTTACTTTCTTCCTGCTTCCATCCCTCCCTCCCCTACTTCTTTAATGCCTTTATTCTCTTTTCTTTTCTTTCCTTCTTTTTTTAAGACAGAGATATAGTCTATAGCTCAGGCTGGTCTACAGCTCTTTATGTAGACTGGTCTGACCTCAAATCCATAGCCATCTCTCTGCATCTGCCTCCTGAATGATGAGATTGATGATCTAAAACTCCTCCACACCCACAAACTTTTAGTTTTTGAATAATTTAATAACTTGGCTGGTTTGGGCTTGTCAAGCCACGATGTCCTTACTCTAGGAAATTACTTAGATCACTTGAAACTAGACAGTTCTTTGTCTGAATATGCCATCCTAAATTGACATGTTGATCTGTATAACCATATAGAGATATTATGAGTGGGACTTTTGTGAAGTAGATGATTCCTGAGGACAGTCTTCATCATGGTATATGTGCCCTTATAAAAGAAGTTTGCTGTAGAGGGCTAGCCAACTGGTTCCATATAAGGCCTCAGGAAGAAGGCACTTTCAATGAGTCTCTTTAAGGAGACACCCACAAGATATTGAATCTGCCTTGATATTGGACTCAATAGTCATAAACTATTTATAAATAGTTTATAAACTACTTGGTATTTGAGAGTTTGTTATAGCAACTTAAGTGGACAAAGAGGTCAGGAAAATGTAAGACCATATCCTAATTAGTTTTAAGTGCCAATTTGACACAGTCTATAATCACACAAATGGGATTCTCAATTATGCAATAGTCTACAGCAGACTGACTTGTAGGAACATCTGTGGGGGATTGTCTTGTTATTTTGTGCAAGAGGGATCAGCCCACTCAAGGGGCACCATTCCCTGAGAAAATGGTCAACACCTCTTTAATGGAGGTCTATAAAAAGTTAGCTAAGCATGGGCTTCCAAGCAAGCCAAAAGCACAGCTTCCTGCTTCAGTCCCTCATACCTCTCAAGATTGAAAGAGTAAATATGTCTCAATGTATAAACTAAATAAATCCTCTCCTACCATAATTTGGTTTAGGGCATGGGCATGAGGTGAAGTACAAGGGGATTCATGTTTTGTACAAAGGAACTATTGTAGTAGTTAATCCAGAAGGGAAAGAGAAAGAAATCTTGGGATGTAGCAAAAACTAAAGTGAGTCCAGTGTCACTCCAAGTAGAAAGATTGATGTGCCTGGGACTCTGTCATGGATATAAAGGGCCAGTTTCTCCAACAGAACATCAGATTTCAGAGACATAAGACAATACACAAAGGAAATACTGAATTCTAGAAGCTTTTGCTTGTATGTGATTCTCATTTATAGAACAATCTGGAGAGCTTTTGAGTTGAAGACTGATAATATAAGGATGCAGAAAAGGGCATGAGTGGTCTGGTTAGTTATATAAATGTCCTTGTTGGTTAGAGAGAAGATGTCAGTCTGCCCAGAGATTTCTGGTTCAAAATCCGTTTCAACTTTGAATTCTAATTCTGATACATGTCTTAGAGTGAGTTAAGATTCTAGGGATTATTTGTTTTAATTCTCAAAGGGAATTCTATCACTAAGAAATCACCTCTCTGTCGTGCTCTTTCTGGTTGGCCTGAAGCTATGATATTGTTGGCTCTTTGGAGCCAACTACTGTTTTGATAGGCAGAGAATATTTAAGCTGAAAGCCACTGTAGCTCCATAGTAAATGAGAAAGGGGAAAGCTTTGTCTTCAATACTAAAGCATGAGTTTAACTTTTCATTCCGCACCTTCATCTACAAGGCATTGTAGATTTTGGTATTTTCACAGCAAAGGAGAGCATTAGTCTGGTCCTGAGGTTCTCCAAAAGTAAGAATGCTGTGCTTAATAATCTTTGAGTAACAATTATTAAAATAAAATATTCTGAGAGATGGAGGACAGGATTCCACAATTATTCTAGTGTGCTTACAGATGGTATAACCATCCCAGTTATTATCAAATCTAGTGGATTTTTTTGTGTGTTCAAGGCACATATTAATAACTTGAAAAGCAACACTTGTGTCAATGTTTGGATAATCTGGTTTTTTAAAGTTCTCTCAAAATTCAGAGAGGACTTAAATGAGACATAAAATTTATTTCTTTTAAGTAATATAAAAGAAGTTTATGGAGATACATAATAAATAGATTAAGTATACAAGATTTTCATTTGTGAAAATTTGTCAAAGAGCTGGAGTAGGGCAAGGAAAAATGAGATAGAAGATTTTAAAGAATCTGTTGAAAATAAGTAAAACTACTCCCCCCCCCCCAAAAAAAAAACAAACAAAAAACAGGAAACATAAACCAAATTCATATCAGTTCTTGCAAGAGACTTTGTGCATAGTGTTAACCATGTGACATCACCTAGCTTCAAGAAAGCCTGATTTCTGACTGATGACCAAGGGCATTGATAAAATTTAGAAAATAAATTAGAAGAAACCATTTGCAGTATTTGACAACATAATATTAATGATACAATAAATGTTTGAACTAATTTATACCAGAATTAGGAAACTTTTGATTTGTCTAAACTGAATTATTTGTTGAGCAGTGGTGTGTGTGTGTGTGTGTGTGTGTGTGTGTGTGTGTGTGTGTGTTTGTGTTGGTCCTTTTATTTCTCCTTATAGTTCACTCAGCCAAATGCCATATCCTTGGAAAGTCTTTGAACATTCAATTTAAATTAACAGTCTTTTTTATCTTTAAGTCCTGCAGTATATGTCTTCATTAAATTATCATTTTTATCACATATGCATTTTATTTTTTATTATATTTTATATTTCTCCTGGATAAAATCATGATAAAATTAATAACTGTTTTCTGCTTTGTTAGTTGTGCGTCATTACTGTATAAACAAGAAGTAGTGCTGACTCCTAAAGACATTCTGCTATATTCAAAGATCAGCGCTTTATCTAGTCACCATCAGAGAGACTTCCTCCTGAAGCAAACAGTTACAGATGCAGAGACTCAGAGCCAGACATTCTAAAAGGAAGCTTTCCATCAAATCCTTTCTGTCTGAGCTCAGGAAATGCCATGGCAGAGTAGATGGAAATATTGTGTGATCCAAAGTGGATGGCAGACACCTGGAGAACTAGGCCCTCTGAATTAATTAAGCAAGGCACATATGAGCTCACAGAGTCTGAAGCAGCAGATACAGGACCTAATTTGTCAATACCAGGTCTTCTGCATATATGTTATAGTGTTTAGCTTAGTATTTTTATGGGACACCTGAGTGTGAGAACACATGAGTGTCTGACTCTTGGACCTGTTCTTCGGGCTCTTCTCCTCCTATTGTGTTGCTCTGTCTAACACTGGTGTGATAGTTTTTATTTCATCATATTATATTTATTTTGTCATGTTTGGTTGTTATGTCTTAGAAGCCTTCTATTTTCTAATGAGAGGCAGAAAGGGAATAGATCTGGAGGATAGGTTAGGTGGTGAGTAATTTGGAGGAGTAGAGAGAAGGTAAACCCCAATCAGCATATGTTGGATAAGAAGAGAATCTATTTTCAAAATAAGGAAATGATAAATAATAAAATAAAAATATCAAGGAGAACTCTGTGCTCACTAACTAAAAAAAATGAAGGAAAAAGCAGAGAAGTAGTGTTGAGTTGAAGATAAATACATATTTATGTTTTGTCAATGAAAGGATGTGCAGAAACATCAGCAATGGTCTGATTTATATACTGAATTATGTGTTGTGTTTCTTCCACTCTCTAGGAAAAATTCCCTAATTAATTATAAATGGAAGTTTCTTGCTTTTATTCTGTGACTTTGGTGTGTTCATACTTCATCTTTTAAATATATTCAAGTCTTGTTTTACTGCATCTTAGCACTAAGTCTGAGCAATGGTGATGGTTATTTTTCCAGGGAGGTAACAATGGTTTTAGAAAACAATGTACTCTTGCACAAGTCCTTTTAAATTTTTTTCAATTTTTATTAGTTATTTTCTTCATTTACATTTCAAATGCTATTCCGAAAGTACCCTATACCCTCCCCCAGCCCTGCTCCCCTACCCACCCACTCCCAATCTTGGCGCTGTCATTCCCCTGTACTGGGGCATATAAAGTTTGTAAGACCAAGAGGCTTCTCTTCCCATTGACTAGGCCATTTTCTGCTACATATGCAGCTAGAGACACAATCTCTGGGGATACTGGTTAGTTCATATTGTTGTTCCACCTATAGGGTTGCAGTTAATTTCCCAGTATGTTTGGGTGTATTTGTTGTTCATAACCTAGAATGAGAAAAGACAGGAGTGAAGAGAAATTCCCAGTCATCAAAAATAGATACAAGCAGGGGACGAGTGACTGAGCATTGAGGTTGTTAAATACTATAGCATAATTCAGCCTGTCTTCAGGGATATGGTTATCTCGCTGGGGAATCTCCATTCTGCCCTCAAGATTTGTGAAGATCAACTGGAATCATTCTCATGACTGCCATATTATATATGAAGACATTGATAGTGAGAAAAAAAATAGCTTACCCCATGTTATAACGTTGCGTTCCAAGGATGAATGATGTTCATGCTGCAGGGCTCGCTCCTTCCCGCATCAGTGAAGGTCATCAGCGTGGGTGTATGTCACATATCTTGTTTTCTGGATAATAGAAACACAAATTCTCAGTTTTAACGGTGGAGCATGACGGAGAGGTTACTGTTCTGTCACTCTTATTCTACTATGGGAAGATTCAAGGTGCAATAATGTGAGATCTGACCAGTATTTTTAAACTGGCTGGTGCTGGAATCAAAGGAAGCATATGTAGGAAGAGACGCACTAATTATTTGGTTTATTTCTTTCTTTCTTAAATGAAAACAGAAGTCCCTTGAGAGATTTCTAGGTGGCAGGTTCTAGCTGTCCTATTTTTCACTCATGGCTTCTGAAACTGGCTTCATCAAAAAGCCTGGAAGACACCTGTATCAACCAAATCAATGGAGATGCCTTTGACTGTTTTGAGGACATCAACTGTGCACTTGTTTCCATACTTAAAAATTCAGTTAAAAGATAACCCGCTAGCTCTTAGTGTAAGACTACTACCATGATTTTTTTCAATGAAAGAGAAAATTCCAATCCATGATCATGCAATTTAAAATGCACACATAAATTAACATCTTTTGGGTAATGTGAAATTGAAAAAAAATGCAGCAAGGTTCATTGTCTTTGCTTTAGAGCAGAATGTAAGCTGTCTGATTCTGTGTAATTTCTTTTCACCATGAGTTCTCAAACACTAGTTATTTAAGCCTTCGGATGGTACAAACTAATCAATAACGTAGTGCTTTGAGCCAGAAAGTTCATGCAGAGAGTCAGCATGGACACTTTAAAGAAAAGTGCAATTCAGACGCTCAAGAATAGCACTACAGCTTGCCAGGATGATGTCGAGTTTAATCTCCAAGAGAGGGGGAATCATTTCAGCAGTGTGTGGCAGAAAGACGACTTTGTCTTCAAGTGGATGCTGACTTTCAATAATCAAAGTCAAGTTGAACACTGAAAGCAAAGTCAGGGTCTCTACTTTAGGTTCCATGAAAATTGTTTTCATCTAAGTGTGAAGTAAGGAAAATGACTCGATGGAAATTGATTGGAGGTAACTTTTAGATGCCATCCTTCTCTGTGTTGGCAAAGAGAGCCTGTTTCCCAACATTAAAGTGAAAGGGAACTTATTGTTTAGGAAGAGAAAAAATTATACCTTCTACATTTGAGAATGCCAATCAAAGGTGTGGCAGAACATGAGAAAAATGAAGTGCTAGTTATGAAGGTTATCAAAGAATCCAAATATTGATTAAACATTTGGGTATTGTTGACATTATTCTAGAACTGGCATTATGCTAAATTTGTTTTACCTTTTTACATCACATAACTTAAGTTTCTGGTTTTGAGGAGGAAAATGATTTTTCCATAATGTAAAAAATACAAAAAAGTGTATGAAATAAAGAAGGAACCAAAGATGCCATGGGAGTGAATTTTAACTTATATTGGAAATACCATGAACATGAGGAGTTATTATGCTGAAATATACACAGTATAAACCCAAAGCAAAAATGTATCGGTTAAAATATATACACAAAGAAAATTTAACTTTTCAAGTAATTATCTAAAGGGTACTGAGAACGTAATGCATTACACTTATCTAGTTCTGTTATCTGTGAATTAAAGACAACTGGCTGAAATAATGGCTTGTGTCTACAACTCAGCCATAACTACAATTTATAGAGGAGTCTATTGTAATTTTAAATGCTAACTTGCAACACAAACTTAATAGGGTTAATATCAGATTTCCTGTTTCAAACATTTCTATTTCCATAAATTCAGCTTCATATAGGTATAGTGACTATGATTCATTATTTAAATAAAAACAATATTTTAGGCTATTCATGAATTTTAATCATGTCTATGCTTTTCTTCTCCTGATGTCTTAGACTTAGCCAAACTTTCCTTGCAAAAAGACACTATTAAGTCATCACTGTGTGTCTTGATCTTTTAGAACCTGAGGGGAATTGAATATTTAATCACCCTCTCAAATGCAAGAAGTGAGTGTCTCTACTTTTACTGAATATTTTACTGAACAATGTTGTGCCATTGTTCAAATTTTACGATTATACAAACACATAGGAAACTGAAAAGGCCACGTGGTCACATGATATATATTATGTTGTAAGTATATTAGATTACATACACTCATCCCAAACATAACCTGTGACACAAACGATGGGAATTGTTTCATCATTCATGCTAGATAGTATACTTGTTGTTTGTGAGGTTCCAGTATTTTATACTTCCAGGAGGTTCTGAATGATAACTCTAATCCAGGGAATCCATCTCTCCTAGCACTTGCGGGTACTGCACTCAGGTGCTATCATTCTGAATGTATAGGTAAAATATCCATACACATGATAATAACATGTAATGAGATACATAGTTTTAAGATCTACTAGGAGAGACAATCATTCTGTTTGTGGGTAGTGGTAGGAGAAACAAGTAATGGACAATAAAACTGATGTCACTGTAAAGTTAGAATGTGGAATTCACATAATCTGAACCTCTTAGATAATGTTTAGGGTTTTTTTTTGTTTTTTGTTTTTGTTTTGCTTATTTGCTCATTTATTTATTTTTTGAAATGTGAACATTTTTACTTAATTTTCATAATTTATACTTAAAATCTAACAAGTAAGAAGAGATTTTTTTAAGATCTTCTTTATTTTCTTTATTTATTATTATTTTATTTAGTTACATTTCAGCCATTGCCTGCAATCCCAGTCCCCCCTCCCAGAGTTCCTCATCCCATTCCTGCTCTCCCTTACCTCCAGGAGGGTGCTTTCCCCTTCCCACCAGGTAGCCTCTTTCCCTGAGGCCTCAAGTCTTTACAATATGAGGCACATCTTCTCCCACTGAGGCCAGAGCAAGCATTCCTCCACTACATATGTGCCTGGGGCCTTGGACCAGCCCATGGATACTTGCCTGACTGGTGATTCAGTCTCTGGAAGTTCCCAGGGATACAAGTCAGTTGAGACTTTTTAAGTAAATCTTAACATCTGTGTCGAAGTATAATTGCTGCAGGAAGGACTGTATGCATGCACCTATTTATGTTGGTGTATTTTTACATCTGCCTATACTTGTGAGGTCATAACCATAAGCCAGATAACAGAGATCTCCAACATATTCTGAAGTATCCCTGTATCTTTTTGTGCGTTTCTTTTTAAAATTTTTATTCATTTATTATTGGTAAAGTATTCAATATATATTTAACTTTAAATCCATTGAAGTAGAAAAAGCCCTTCTAATTTTCTATAACCTTTCTAGAAACTACTGTTGGAGTATATAAATTTACTGGTTGACAAATTTCACATAGCAATATAATCCATTATTTGTTATTCTGTGTGTTCGTTATTTAGCATAATGCCATTTTTATCAATTCATATTGTTACAACAGCAGTCTCAGTAGTGGCTGCATAACATTCCATATCTGCCATATTTTCATTATCTATTTATTGGTAGACAGGGGCTATTTCCTTGCCTTTTCTCCTTTGAAAACTATAAGAAACATGGCAGTGCATAACTCTCTTCCAAGTCCTGATTTCTCTTATTTAGAATAGACTGTTTATCTATTAGTTAAATCACTGAATCACTTAGCACAACTTGGTTCTTTTTGGGGCTTCACATTGGCTTCAGTAGCTAAAATACCATTTCACATACCCACATGTAGGCACAGCAGTTTTACTTTTTTCACATTACCATAAATATTTATCTATAGTTTATTTTGTAATAGCCACTCTTGTGAGCAAGGTGATATCTCATAGATGTTTTGTTACATTTCTTTTGCAATTCATGTCACTGCATTTTTTCTTGCATGTACATATTGACTGTATGCTTATCTTATTTAGACAAATAACCTTTTTTTAAATGCTTTCACATTTTTCTAGGATAATTTAGTTTGGCTATATAATAGGACAGGCATCTTATATATTTTGAAAATGAATCATTTATCAAGTACAAAATTTAGAAAAAGGTTTTCATATTTTATATATTGTAATTTTCCTTCTGTTGAATTTTCTCAGCTATGCATACATTTAGTTTATTTTGGTACCTTTTGTCTATCTTTGCTTTAATTGACTGTGCTTTGAGTGTCTAATACAGTATATAATTATCAAAAATGATATCAACATAATTGCTGTTTTCTGTTACGATATCTGTGATTCCAAAGCTTTTGTAAAACCTTTAGTCTATCTTCAGATGACTTTTGTGTGTGGTGTAAAGATCCAGCTTCACTGCTTTGCTATTTGATACCTACATTTTCTTTCATTTGCTGAAGTCTCTCTTTATCTCACTTATGTCACTGCTACCTGTCAGAAGTAGCCTATATTTGTGTGTGTGTGTGTGCGCGCGTGTTGCAGGTTTTGCTCTTTGTTCTGTCTCTTTGACTAATGTCTATTTTTATGTTAGTACCACTCACTGCTATATATAACTATTGTAAGATAATCTTGCTCTCTTACTTCCAGATCTATTTTCTTATAACATACCTCTGTGGGTCCTTATGAATTTCAGAACAGAGTTTTGCTTTGTTTTGTTTTGTTTTGTTTTGTTTTGTTTTGTTTTGTTTTCCTCTTGCTGCAAAGACCAGCACTGAATTTTGTTGGGGGATTACACTGAATCCTTAATACCTATGACTAATGACTATTCTTACAATCTTTCCATCTCCTCTTGCAATTGTGCCTTTACCCTCAGGTCTAGAAGTTGTATTATAGAATCCATACCTAACAGGACTGGACCCCCCACAGTGAATTGATCTCTACATTTTGATGGAGCATGAACTTTGTTGAACAGTGAAACTTCTTTGATGCGTAGTGAGCATTACATTTGTCTGTGGATATAAATATAATTATATAGAACGCTGTTAAGAAATATGCTGAATTAGTAAACGTGATAGAATGTTCTCCTCTATGATTCATGGCCTTATTAGCCCAGGAAGTTGGGTGGATTGCTGGTGCCAGCAATGATGATTTCCTCTTGCTGAATAGGTCTAAATATAATTAGAGGGCTGCTGGTTATCACCAATATATGAGTGTCACTATTTCCTCTTTAGGGATATCTTGCCAGGCTGGACATTGCTCTCATTAAAATCTCCCCTGATAAAAAGTAATTTTCTGTTAGTTGTGTCTCTTTTAATTTTTTTAATAAATGCTTTGCAGTTTTAGTATGAAAAATTATCATCTCCTAGATTAACTTTATTCCTGTTTTTTAGATTCTTTTAGATGTTTGAAAACTTGAATTTGGTGTTATAATTCACCTCTCAGACAAGCCCATGCAGCGTAAGCCTCTTTTCACATTAGACACATGAAGAATTTATTTCAATAATTTTAGTTGAAAATTGTAAATCATATTTGTGATAGTTTTATATAAATGCCAAATTTTCATTTGTTGTGAAATATATATAACAATGATAATTAGAGAAGTAATAGTTTCCTTATCTCTCTTAATATATACACACAGCAATACAAACTTATAAAAACATTCACTCACATATTGTTAGTAATGTATAGAGTATTATAATATTAATATATTTTCCCCATTAAGTACCGGTAATATGAACATCTTTATAAATATGCAAAACTCATGTCATTATCAAATAAATGTGAACAATTAAATGACATGTTTTAATATATATATATATATATATATATATATATATATATATATATATATATATATTCATCTGAAATATCCCTTATTGAAGTGAATCTTAAAAACAACACATCTGCTTTAGAAAAAGTTAGTGATTGCTACTGACTTGTGTAGTGTTTCTCAGTTCAGGAGTGTAAAAATCACATTGGTTTTCAAGTAAATCATGAATTCGTCTTTAGTCTTTCTGCCTCATGTCTCTTGTACAATGTCAAAATTATATCATCAAAAGAATGATTTCCTCCTTCTCAGACTTGTGGATCCCATGTCATCTATGTAACCCTGTAACTTCACTATGAACTTCCCTTTAGTTTCTGATTAGAAGGTTGTCAGCATGCAATGCAGCATACATAGGCTTACTATGTAGCCAATTACATCCTTTATGGCATATGTGCTTCTCTTGAATTATAACCAGGTGTATAACACTGTAACTTGTTTCCAAAAGTAATAAAACTTTACAGTTCTTTCATATTCATTTGCCTAGGCTAAGTTTATGTTCTTTGCTCAGATTTTCACCTAAAAATATCTGGCTTAAATCATCAACATTATTCACGCATATTGAATCATTTCTGTTACACCAAAGGTTAACCGTAGGTAGCTTAGAAAAAGTACAGCAGTAAAGCCATAAATAACTGAAAATAATAATTAGAGTGTTCCCCCAAGGCTGATAAAATATTGGTGGCATCAGTGGTGTGTACTTGATGAAATCATTAACTAATCTATTATGCAGTTAGACCAATCCTTGTGTCTGTTTCCTATATATGCATAGGATTATTAGATAACCAAGGACTTGTTATACAAAGAAGTACATGATCAAATATGTAGTAGTTTTTCAAAATGCCTAGCCACAAGAATCAGGGTGCATTTCACTATTATTTAATATATTTAAAAATAAATCTCCTTGTATAAATTCTCTATAATGATGAAGACTATATGAGGATAAATATATGATATATACACACATTGGCATAAGATTAGAGATGTTTAATATTAAAGGTTCATTTTTTTCACCCCATCAACATATCTCTTTCCAAATTCTGTTTATTCTTTTGACATTTTTCTCATTGAACATTCATTCTGACCATTATATTTTTTGTGTTCCAAACAAACACTTAGATATTCCTAAAGACTTTATTATATAACTTTCTAGTTTCTAGGTTTCTGTATCATTCTCAAGTAATTTCTCATCCATTTGAGCATATTTGGCAGCTCACGGACCCATGTCAAGACTCCATTTCCAGACACTCTACAGGAGTCTTGTTCCTTTTCAATATCCTGAAAGATGGAGAGCTCCTTCCATGGACCAGATTTCTTTCATTCCTATCTTATTCACTGTTCTATTCAGAAGTAGAACTAACATGGATGAATACATGGATTTTTATGTAGCATTGTACAGCCTGATTTGTTATACCATATCTGCTTTTCAACCCCAAATCTATTGTTAAAACTTAACAATTCTCATTTGAATAGAAGAAAAAATTTCTATAATTCATTTTCATCCTTTATTGTTTAGATTCTTTCATGTTTTCATAGGTGGTTTGTGTTACATCTAAATTCACAATTCCTTTTTTTGTGAGTTTTCTATTGAAACATTTATTGGTCTGATTCCCCAAGTTCTATAGTGACAATTTTTTTTTTCTTTTAGGGGAAGGATAAAGATGTTTTTCATAAAATGAGATGAAGTCATTTTCATTTTATTAAAAAAAAAAAGCTGAAATAGGCATTTTCTTTCCCAGGAACACTTTTGAATGGAAGGAAGTGTCTTTGGTGTGGCCATTTGTTAGAAGCCTTATTATGGATTTCACATGCAGACTGATGAGTGAATGTGCTCTTTTGCTCTCTCCCCCAGACTTTCCCTTTTAAAACTGCAGCATGGTCTAGAGCAGGAATAATAATAGTGAAGTTAGAAAGCTAATTTATCACACTTGATAACATTAGACAAGAAAGAGATTGTCAGGTTATAATGATTCTTTTTTTCCCATTAAAGTATTTTTCCCCCTCAGAAGCAGACTATTAGGAAACTTTTCTTTCTCTCTTTCTTTTCCCTCCAACGCATTCCAGTAATGAGAAATCTAGTTTTTTTGTTTGTTTGTTTTTTGTTTTTTGTTTTTTTCAGTTTCAAGGTGTGTTCTCAAGATATATTCCCTGTGGTATCCTCCTTTGGCAATGGTGACCATCATATGAGGGATGCCTTGTCAGCCTAGGCCTCCTTCTCCTTTATTTGAGGTGGGATGACTTGTTCAAGAAATTCTGTCTTTAAAGCCCGTTTCTTATATAATGAAATTGTACAAAATTACTGTCTGTGAGAAATAACATTTTCTTAAACTGAGCACAAAGATGTCTTCACAGGCGTCTTTGATGTTTTCCCGAAGCTCTTTCAAGGGGAATTAATGTGGATGACTTCCTGTATTTTAACATCTGATTGCTGCTGAGGCTTTCATGTTGTTGCTTCCTTAAAAATCAAATGATTTTTTTGAATTCTTTTTCCCTTTTTGTTTATCTCTATGTACTTGGACCTATTTCTAACAAGTTAAATATGTTTTTCTGTGTTGTTGATTTTGTTGTTTTGTTTGTTTGTTTGTTTTAAAGTATAGGACTTCAGAAGGAGCATAATCCTTGACATGGAAAAGCCCTTTGCAACCTTGCTGATGTTTAGTTGACCCTCTGTGGCAATCCCTCTCTTCCTAACTTGTTAACTACCCTTTCATGGTTAGTGCACAATACTGCTAAGAACTGTAAAAGGAATGAAAGAAGGGGTCAGTTCCTTGAATTCATTTGAAATGTTAAGACCCCCTCTAGATCAAGGAAAGCTTAGGTTTGTTCTTTAACCTCACCTTATCAGTATCCTTTAAGCAAGTCAGTATACTAGAGGTCAGTTTGTTCAATCATTCCAAAAAAATCATTCAGCCCAAATCTGACAAATAATTCAATGATCAGGCTTAACTATGCTCATT
Source organism: Mus musculus (assembly GCF_000001635.26). Classification (NCBI taxonomy): domain Eukaryota; kingdom Metazoa; phylum Chordata; class Mammalia; order Rodentia; family Muridae; genus Mus; species Mus musculus. The sequence goes on from NC_000072.6 coordinate 110,080,232, forward strand.
CATGTCCATCTCTCTGTCCATCAACCAATTTCACACACAATACAAATGAAGGCTCTTCTAGTTTTCACCCTGGATAAATACAAGGAAGCATTTATCTTTCTGGGTCTGGGGTACATCACTTGGAATGATATTTTCAACTTCAATCTATTTGAATAGAAATTTAGGTGTCCCTCAACCTAAGAATGGATAAAGAAAATGTGGTATATTTACACAATGAGGTATTTATTAATCAGTTGTTAGAAAAAAATGACATTTTTGCACTTTAAATGCATACCAAATTATATTTATCTACAAATATCAATTTTATGTTCATTACAACAAGGTTAAAAGTTTTATAACAAAGACAGTTTTTCTTTTCAATTTTATTTTTCAATTTAAAAAAATGAAATTACAAGTTTTCAACTTATACAAAATTATATAAAGTTTCAAATTATACAAAATTAAAGAAAAAGGACCAAATACAAAGCCATCAACCTGTAACCTAACTTAAGCCATTATCAACTTATTGACCTCATTTCTCTGTCTGCCCCCAAATCAGGGTTGAGTACGAGTAGATTAATAATTTTCTTGTAGCTATGTCAGATACATGTCATGCTTTCATTCATCAAATTTAATTCATTTTTATCTTGTGGAAATGAATACTGACTTATATCATACGGCCTCATTTAAAAACCCGTTTTCTATTCCAGGTCAGAGATTTTTAGTCTGAAAGAGGAAGCAAGAAATAGGCTGCAGTTAGTTTCTAATAGGGTGTCATCTGCATTTTCACTTCCTTTTAGGTAGAGATCATTGTGAGAAATAAAGGCAGTCAGCACACATCAGTGTAGGATAAACAAGGAATGTACATTAGAACCACAAGGCATTTCATGTGTGTTTCCTTGGTCCTGCTTAGCATTTCTCTCCTTCTTTACCGTGAGTGTACATCAGAACTCCCAACTTCCCATGTCAATCAGACTTATAGTTCACTTAGCCCCCTCATCACTTCTCCTCTTAAGGGTATCACTATGTTGTAGATTTGCTACATAATACATAAGTACTAAAATTATACACCCAAAAATCATGCTTCCATACAACATTTGGTATTTGCCTACTTGCTTGTTTTGCTTTCACATTTTCTCTTTAGAAATGGAATAGTCAGTATTTATTTTCTCATTATCTCTTTCTGAATACTAACACTGAAAGCCTGCTATGAGAGACATTGCTTCTTTTCTTCTTACACTAAAAGGTCATTTTGCTGTTGGAGATATGTTCCTCATTCTCATAACAGCATCTCTTAAAGAGAACAAAAAAATGGCTGTTTCATGACTAGGGAACCACAACTTCTTGCTGGGCATGGATACTTGATGGCCAGAGTCTTCTAGGACACACTTGATCAGAACAAGAGAGGTTAAAAGGAAAAGAAGCAGCTAAACTGCACTTAAACTCATTTGCACTTTGCTTTTCTTGATGACAATTTGACACAATTTTACTAACTCCTTGCATGTACTGAAAGTGTCCCAAGCCTACCTTCCCTATGTTCATAGAGTGATGTTCTTGTCTGCCTCATTTTATTTGAAGAGGTGTTTTTTATTGTTATAAAAAAAGACTACACAGCTGAAGAAAATTTGTAATGCATTTAAATGTGCATATTCCATCATCCTTTAATCAATACAATCAATCTGCATACCTCAATTATACCCCTGTTTGAGAAACGGAGTATACATTGGAACCTCAACTGTTTAAGTTATTTATGTCTTTACCTCTAAACCAAATTAAATGTGAAATAGAGGCTGGAGGTTGTAGATTATATTATTTCTGTGTCAGATGCTTCTAATTTCAATCCAAAGACCTGGTGCTTGTATTGGTAAAACCTACGACTCCTCTAAATCCATAATGATTTCGATTTCTTTTGTGAGGACATAGAGATTTTTTTTATTTTTTAATATTTTTTATTATGTATTTTCCTCAATTACATTTCCAATGCTATCCCAAAAGTCCCCCATACTCCCCCCCCCACTTCCCTACCCACCCATTCCCATTTTTTTGGCCCTGGCATTCCCCTGTACTGGGGCATATAAAGTTTGCTTGTCCAATGGGCCTCTCTTTCCAGTGATGGCCATGGAGATAATTTTTATTAGATATTTTCTTTATTTACATTTCAAATGCTATCCCAAAATTTCCCTATACCCTCCCCCACCCTGCTCCCTTACCCACCCACTCCCACTTCTTGGCCCTGGCATTCCCCTGTACTGGGACACATAAAGTTTTCAAGACCAAAGGACGTCTCTTCCCAATGATGGCTGATTAGGCCATCTTCTGCTATATATGCATCTAGAAACACGAGCTCTGGGAAACAATATGAACTAACCAGTACTCCAGAAATAAACTTTTAAAAAAGATGCATGGACAATTAAATACTGCTTTGATTAATACAAGATTGCCATTTTTCTTTTCTTGTATTTATACTTATGTCTTCATATTCTTTCTTTATATGTGTGTGCCTACACATATATATGCATGCATGCTTATGTATATATGGATATATAAGTACTCATAGTTAACTGTCTATATCTACATACTTATTAGTTATAATTTTAGAGGTTTTAATCTTGAAAGCCATTGGTCTCGTATCATGTCTCCTTTGGAACACACCTTATAACATTTCCAGATTCCTCTGATGGAATCATTATATCTTTTGTGATGTTGTCACACATAATTTGTATCTTCAAGGCAAATGATTTAACAATGAGTGAGAGAAATTGCTACCTTTTAAAAGGATTATCAAATAATGAAGAAATCACATAAAAGTAGATGTGTGTGGTAATATCCATAGCTATGTAAGGTTTTCTGTAAGTTACTAGGTCTACCACCTTTATAAAACATCATGTACAGAGGTACTTGTTCTGAGAAATGAAACTTTCTAAGTTGTTTGCATTCCTTTAAATGACAAGTTTCAAAAGATTCTGACCAACTTACCTGCTTGGCTTGATAATTTTCTCTATGGACAGCACTATCCTGGTTTTGTGAAAATTACATGGAATTAGATTAAGATGGGAAAATAAATGTATCATAGAATTACGTATAAAACAGTATGTATAAACCCTTAAAATAATAGGCCTTTGCATTTCTGGGGTTGTCTGACAATTATTAGATCAAGTACACTGAAACTAAAACAGGAGTTACAAAGCTCAATGATAAAAGACTAAAGTGTGTGTGTGTGTGTGTGTGTGTGTGTGTGTGTGTGTGTGTGTGTGTGTATGCACATGTGCTCATGTGTATGTGTGTTTATTTCTTCCAGATTCTCACACATAAAATGTCACAGGTTAGTTATACTTTATGAAGGATATTTGAGACAAGTAATGTTTTGTATATCAGAATTTGTTCTTTTAAAGTTTAACAAAATTAGTATATTCATGATAGCCTATGTTGGATAGAATGCAACTCTAAATATGACCGTCTCCTCTGTTGCCTGAATGGGTCATAGACATGGGCAGGCAGATGATGTAGCTCAGTGATCCAGTATTTACTTGGCACATGTTGGTTCCAGTTTTCTTTTTTTTTTTCATAATGCTGTGTCTTCTCCACCATCCTTCCTCTTTTCTGTCTAATTTCTCTAATTAAGTTCTTTGCCTCTTATGGCAATATTATCTAGCTTAAAACTAGCAAATATCTCTCTGTCTCTGTCTCTGTCTCTGTCTCTGTCTCTCTCTCTCTCTCTCTCTCTCTCTCTCTCTCTCTCTCTCTCTCTGGTTTTTCGAGACAGGGTTTCTCTGTGTAGCCCTGGCTGTCCTGAAACTCACTTTGTAGACCAGGCTGGACTAGAACTCAGAAATCCACCTGCCTTTGACTCCCGAGTGCTGGGTTTAAAGACATGTGCCACCACGCCCAGCTAAAATTTTCTCTTTTTTGTCTTCCATTACTGCTCAAATATTCTAGATTTTGTGCTTTGTATCACTGAATATGTTAGATTTCAGCCTCACAGAAACATGAAATCCCTTTGTAGGTTTTTCTTTCTGAAGCAAACAGAGTAATTTGCCCCTACATCCTTGTTATTTTGGGAAAACCTTAGTATTCATGAAATACTTATTACTCAATTAGATGGACCAAACTAATAATTTGAATCCATTAATCACTGAGTATTTGGTTTGACCAACGATGGAATATAGAGTTATTTCAGTTTAAAAATAGTATCACTTTTGCCTACATAATAAAAAGACATGCTTCCTGTTCAGAACAAGTCTGGTACATGCTGTAAAGCCCCAAACAATGTGTTGCTAGTCCAATTTTTCACAACACCTTTGCCCCTTTACATTTTTTTCACTAAGCTCTTTCACAAAGGACATATTAATACTATGATACTCTGAGGAAATGACAGATTTCTCAAAGGCATTTTAAAACATAATTGTGCCCATTTTAATGCCTTGAAGCAAAGGCAGATAAAAGAAGCCTAACCTACTTAATAAATTCTCCATGGTTATGTGGTACTCACTTAATCTTGTAAAATACTACCACTCTTTTTTCTTAAAAAGTCCTAACTCCATATTTTCTTCCTGATGTCTCTTAGGCCATTATTTATTTGGTCACTGCCATATTCTCTCACCTCTTACTAACATCTTAGCTCCCAGTTTACATAGAACTCATCATTCTCCGTGGAGTTATTTACTAGCCTCTACAGTTCTTACAGTTTTTCTGTCTATTTCTTTTATAGTTGCTCTATGTTCTCAATGTTAGCCTTGTACTATGTACTACATGTAGCCATTGTTTTAATGACTGTCATAAACCACATCTCTGCAAAGCCTTTACACTTCGAGTTCTGTGACAGAGATATTTCCTAGTTACAGGTGTTTACCAAGTTGATCGGCTTTTTGCAAGAACTTTATTATATTTCCATCTTCAAAATGACCTGCCCTGAGCTTGCTGAATTACCAAAACTTCATAGGATATATTTCTGGATAAACAGCCTTTGCACTGGGCCTTTCTTTCCTTAACAACCTTATTTTTCCTCCAGACTATAGTGTGTTGCTTTCATGTACCTAATTTTTGCTATCTGGATCCAAACTTCTGGGGAAAACTATTTGAACACATGAGCCTATTCAAGACATTTTACATTGAAATCAAAGGATATGAGTGGCTGTCTTTTATGTAATGAAGCTCATGGGAATTATTTTTAATTAAGATATAATGTGTTTAGAAATAAGCATCAATAAAATAATGTTAAAATTATAAGCTTTAGAGTTTCACTGCCCAAGTTCATATCTCAATAATGAAAATTCTTACCTATGATCTAGATAGTCTATATTTTCTTTCTGTCAAGTAAAACTTGTAACAATGTTTACATTGCACAATTTTAGGAATGGTTACTGGATCATTAAGACCCTTAACATTAAACAATTTTAGAATGTGAATGCTAATTGTCACATAATAAGTACTAACAAATGTTGAGATTCTTTTGCTATTAGAATATGGTTGAAGGTTATCAAATGAATTTTCATATAATACTAGATATATTGATAAAGGTCAATAACTGCATGATTGAATGTCATGATTGACACTGAATTGCATGCCCTACTGTGATGAGTAATAATTACAAATAAAGTGAAAGAAATTAACTTTAGCATAGTCATCTAATATTCATGTGAATGTATGTGAATTGATAAGTCTGCATATTTTAATACAATGAATGGTGTTCCCAGTGCACATATATTCTATATGCATTATTAAGTAATCAAACATAAGTTTTGAAGTTTTTCAAAATCACTTTTAATGCTCATACAGCACATTTTAATGGAGCATATTAAATATAGGTTTATAATGTCATCTTTAGAATGATGAATGTATTCTAGAATGTTAATTCTTTGTGTCTTAAATACATACATATAATATGTAGTGAATTAATATACGTATTATTTTCTATCAATTCATAGATGTTCGGTAGTTGACTTTTTGTAAAATTTCTGCCAGCTATGACATGTCATTTTCGCTGAAATGGGTAACTATTAAATTATAATTATGACCATCATAATGCTATTGTTGATAAGTGCGATATGAATCATAAAGTGTTTCCTTAATAACATTTGCATGAATGAAAGAAATATCTAGTAAAGATTATTATGTACCTGATTTGGCACAAAATAGGATATAGGAGCTATCATCTTTGATACACAAAACTCTTTGATAGCTTTCTATTTTTATAAATTAAACTTGAAACTCTTTTAAAATATTCTTGCCTTCCAGTCCCCGCCAACACCTGGGTAGTTTGGGCACGGGGTCTGCAGACACCCGCGAGGTACCGACAGGACCCTCCACGGGATCTTAGGAACTCTATGAGTGGATCACAACTTCTGCCAGGAGACAGGTTCAAACACCAGATATCTGGGCACCTTCCCTGCAAGAGGAGAGCTTCCCTGCAGAGAGTACTCTGAACACTGAAACAAAGGAGAGAGCTAGTCTCCCAGGTCTGCTGATAGAGGCTAACATAATCACCTGAGGAACAAGCTCTAACCAGAGACAACTACAACAACTAACTCCAGAGATTACCAAATGGCAAAAGCCAAAAGTAAGAATCTTACTAACAGAAACCAAGACCACTCACCATCATCAGAACGGAACACTCCCACCCCACCCATTCCTGGGCACCCCAACACACCCAAAAAGATAGTCACTGTTTAAAAGCATATCTCATGATGATGGTAGAGGACATCAAGAAAAACTTTAATAACTCACTTAAAGAAATACAGGAGAGCACTGCTAAACAGGTAGAAGACCTTAAAGAGGAAACACAAAAATCCCTTAAAGAATTGCAGGAAAACATGACCAAACAGGTGATGGAATTGAATAAAACCATCCAAGACCTTAAAAGGGAAGTAGACACAATAAAGAAAACCCAAAGTCAAGCAACACTGGAGATAGAAAACCTACAAAATAAATCTGGAGCCATAGATGCAAGCATCAGCAACAGAATACAAGAGATAGAAGAGAGAATCTCAGGTGCAGAAGATTCCATAGAGAACATTGGCACAACAATCAAAGAAAATACAACAAAAAGATCCTAACTCAAAAAATCCAGGAAATCCACGACACAATGAGAAGACCAAACCTAAGGATAATAGGAGTAGATGAGAATGAAGATTTTCAACTTAAAGGGCCAGCAAATATCTTCAACAAAATTATAGAAGAAAACTTCCTTAAACCTAAAGAGATGCCCATGATCACACAAGAAGCCTACAGAACTCCAAATAGACTGGACCAGAAAAGAAATTCCTCCCGACACATAATAATCAGAACAGCAATTGTACTAAATAAAGATAGGATATTAAAAGCAGTAAGGGAAAAAGGTCAAGTAACATATAAAGGCAGGCCTATCAGAATTACACCAGACTTTTCACAAGAGACTATGAAAGTGAGAAGAGCCTTGACAGATGTTCTACAGACACTAAGAGAACACAAATGTCAGCCCAGGCTACTATACCCAGCCAAAATCTCAAATACCATAGATGGAGAAACCAAAATATTCCACGACAAAACCAAATTCACACAATATCTTTCCACGAATCCAGCCCTTCAAAGGATAATAACAGAAAAAACCAATACAAGGACAGAAACCATGCCGTAGAAAAAGTAAGAAAGTGATCCCTCAACAAACCCAAAAGAAGACAGCCACAAGAACAGAATGCCCACTCTAACAACAAAAATAATAGAAAGCAACAATTACTTTTCTTTAATATCTCTTAATATCAATGGTCTCAATTCCCCAATAAAAAGGCATAGACTAACACACTGACTACACAAACAGGACCCAACATTCTGCAGCTTAAAGGAAACCCATCTCAGGGAAAAAGACAGACACTACCTCAGAGTAAAAGGCTGGAAAACAATTTTCCAAGCAAATGGTCTGAAGAAACAAGCTGGAGTAGCCATTCTAGTATCAAATAAAATCGACTTCCAACCCAAAGTTATCAAGAAAGACAAGGAGGGACACTTCATACTCATCAAAGATAAAATCCTCCAAGAGGAACTCTCAATTCAGAATATCTATGCTCCAAATGCAAGGGCAGCCACATTCATTAAAGAAACTTTAATAAAGCTCAAAGCACACATTGCACCTCACACAATAATAGTGGGAGACTTCAACACACCACTTTCATCAATAGACAGATCCTGGAAACAGAAACTAAACAGGGACACAGTGAAACTAACAGAAATGATGAAACAACTGGACTTAACAGATATCTACAGAACATTTTATCTTAAAAGAAAAGGATAAACCTTCTTCTCAGCACCTCATGGTACCTTCTCCAAAATTGACCATATAGTTGGTCACAAAACAGGCCTCAATAGATACAAAAATATTGAAATTGTCCCATGTATCCTATCAGACCACCATGGCCTAAGACTGATCTTCAATAACAACATAAATAATGGAAAGCCAACATTCACGTGGAAACTGAATAACACTCTTCTCAATGATACCTTGGTCAAGGAAGGAATAAAGAAAGAAATTAAAGACTTTTTAGAGTTTAATGAAAATGAAGCCACAACGTACCCAAACCTATGGGACACAATGAAAGCATTTCTAAGAGGGAAACTCATAGCGCTGAGTGCCTCCAAGAAGAAACGGGAGACAGCACATACTAGCAGCTTGACAACACATCTAAAAGCCCTAGAAAAAAAGGAAGCAAATTCACCCAAGAGGAGTAGACGGCAGGAAATAATCAAACTCAGGGGTGAAATCAACCAAGTGGAAACAAGAAGAATTATTCAAAGAATTAACCAAACGAGGAGTTGGTTCTTTGAGAAAATCAACAAGATAGATAAACCCTTAGCTAGACTCACTAAAGGGCACAGGGACAAAATCCTAATTAACAAAATCAGAAATGAAAAGGGAGACATAACAACAGATCCTGAAGAAATCCAAAACACCATCAGATCCTTCTACAAAAGGCTATACTCAACAAAACTGGAAAACCTGGACGAAATGGACAAATTTCAGGACAGATACCAGGTACCAAAGTTGAATCAGGATCAAGTTGACCATCTAAACAGTCCCATATCACCTAAAGAAATAGAAGCAGTTATTAATAGTCTCCCAACCAAAAAAAGCCCAGGACCAGATGGGTTTAGTGCAGAGTTCTATCAGACCTTCAAAGAAGATCTAATTCCAATTCTGCACAAACTATTTCACAAAATAGAAGTAGAAGGTACTCTACCCAACTCATTTTATGAAGCCACTATTACTCTGATACCTAAACCACAGAAAGATCCAACAAAGATAGAGGACTTCAGACCAATTTCTCTTATGAATATCGATGCAAAAATCCTCAATAAAATTCTCGCTAACCGAATCCAAGAACACATTAAAGCAATCATCCATCCTGACCAAGTAGGTTTTATTCCAGGGATGCAGGGATGGTTTAATATATGAAAATCCATCAATGTAATCCATTATATAAACAAACTCAAAGACAAAAACCACATGATCATCTCGTTAGATGCAGAAAAAGCATTTGACAAGATCCAACACCCATTCATGATAAAAGTTTTGGAAAGATCAGGAATTCAAGGCCCATACCTAAACATGATAAAAGCAATCTACAGCAAACCAGTAGCCAACATCAAAGTAAATGGAGAGAAGCTGGAAGCAATCCCACTAAAATCAGGGACTAGACAAGGCTGCCCACTTTCTCCCTACCTTTTCAACATAGTACTTGAAGTATTAGCCAGAGCAATTCGACAACAAAAGGAGATCAAGGGGATACAAATTGGAAAAGAGGAAGTCAAAATATCACTTTTTGCAGATGATATGATAGTATATATAAGTGACCCTAAAAATTCTACCAGAGAACTCCTAAACCTGATAAACAGCTTCGGTGAAGTAGCTGGATATAAAATAAACTCAAACAAGTCAATGGCCTTTCTCTATACAAAGAATAAACAGGCTGAGAAAGAAATTAGGGAAACAACACCCTTCTCAATAGTCACAAATAATATAAAATATCTTGGCGTGACTCTAACTAAGGAGGTGAAAGATCTGTATGATGAAAACTTCAAATCTCTGAAGAAAGAAATTAAAGAAGAACTCAGAAGATGCAAAGATCTCCCATGCTCATGGATTGGCAGGATCAACATTGTAAAAATGGCTATCTTGCCAAAAGCAATCTACAGATTCAATGCAATCCCCATCAAAATTCCAACTCAATTCTTCAACGAATTGGAAGGAGCAATTTGCAAATTTGTCTGGAATAACAAAAAACCTAGGATAGCAAAAAGTCTTCTCAAGGATAAAAGAACTTCTGGCTGAATCACCATGCCAGACCTAAAGCTTTACTACAGAGCAATTGTGATAAAAACTGCATGGTACTGGTATAGAGACAGACAAGTAGACCAATGGAATAGAATTGAAGATCCAGAAATGAACCCACACACCTATGGTCACTTGATCTTCGACAAGGGAGCTAAAACCATCCAGTGGAAGAAAGACAGCATTTTCAACAATTGGTGCTGGCACAACTGGTTGTTATCGTGTAGAAGAATGCGAATCGATCCATACTTATCTCCTTGTACTAAGGTCAAATCTAAGTGGATCAAGGAACTTCACATAAAACCAGAGACACTGAAACTTATAGAGGAGAAAGTGGGGAAAAGCCTTGAAGATATGGGCACAGGGGAAAAATTCCTGAACAGAACAGCAATGGCTTGTGCTGTAAGATCGAGAATCTACAAATGGGACCTAATGAAACTCCAAAGTTTCTGCAAGGCAAAAGACACCGTCAATAAGACAAAAAGACCACCAACAGATTGGGAAAGGATCTTTACCTATCCTAAATCAGATAGGGGACTAATATCCAACATATATAAAGAACTCAAGAAGGTGGACTTCAGAAAATCAAATAACCCCATTAAAAAATGGGGCTCAGAACTGAACAAAGAATTCTCACCTGAGGAATACCGAATGGCAGAGAAGCACCTGAAAAAATGTTCAACATCCTTAATCATCAGGGAAATGCAAATCAAAACAACCCTGAGATTCCACCTCACACCAGTCAGAATGGCTAAGATCAAAAATTCAGGTGACAGCAGATGCTGGCGAGGATGTGGAGAAAGAGGAACACTCCTCCATTGTTGGTGGGAGTGCAGGCTTGTACAACCACTCTGGAAATCAGTCTGGCGGTTCCTCAGAAAACTGGACATAGTACTACCGGAGGATCCAGCAATACCTCTCCTGGGCATATATCCAGAAGATGCCCCAACAGGTAAGAAGGACACATGCTCCACTATGTTCATAGCAGCCTTATTTATAATAGCCAGAAGCTGGAAAGAACCTAGATGCCCCTCAACAGAGGAATGGATACAGAAAATGTGGTACATCTACACAATGGAGTACTACTCAGCTATTAAAAAGAATGAATTTATGAAATTCCTAGCCAAATGGATGGACCTGGAGGGCATCATCCTGAGTGAGGTAACACATTCACAAAGAAACTCACACAATATGTATTCACTGATAAGTGGATATTAGCCCCAAACCTAGGATACCCAAGATATAAGATATAATTTGCTAAACACATGAAACTCAAGGAGAATGAAGACTGAAGTGTGGACACTATGCCCCTCCTTAGATTTGGGAACAAAACACCCATGGAAGGAGTTACAGAGACGGAGTTTGGAGCTGAGATGAAAGGATGGACCATGTAGAGACTGCCATAGCCAGGGATCCACCCCATAATCAGCATCCAAACGCTGACACCATTGCATACACTAGCAAGATTTTATTGAAAGGACGCAGATGTAGCTGTCTCTTGTGAGACTATGCCGGGGCCCAGCAAACACAGAAGTGGATGCTCACAATCAGCTAATGGATGGATCATAGGGCTCCCAATGGAGGAGCTAGAGAAAGTAGCCAAGGAGCTAAAGGGATCTGCAACCCTATAGGTGGAACAACATTATGAGCTAACCAGTACCCCGGAGCTCTTGACTCTAGCTGCATATATATCAAAAGATGGCCTAGTCGGCCATCACTGGAAAGAGAGGCCCATTGGACTTGCAAACTTTATATGCCCCAGTACAGGGGAATACCAGGGCCAAAATGGGGGAGTGGGTGTGCAGGGGAGTGGGGGTGGGTGGATATGGGGGACTTTTGGTATAGCATTGGAAATGTAAATGAGTTAAATACCTAATAAGAAATGAAAAAAAAAAAAAAAAAAAAAAGGCCTGAACAGATAGAAAAATATTGAAATCGTCCCATGCATCCTAACAGACCACCATGGACTACGGCTGATCTTCAATAATAAAATAAATAATAGAAAGTCAAAATTCACGTGGAAATTGAACAACACTCTTCTCAATGATACTTTGGTCAAGGAAGGAATAAAGAAAGAAATTAAAGAATTTTTAGAGTTTAAGAAAAATAAAGCCACAACATACCCAAACTTATGGGACACTAAAAGAATTTCTAAGAGAGAAACTCATAGCTCTGAGTGCATCCAAAAAGAAACTAGAGAGAGCACACACTAGCAGCTTGACAACACACCTAAAAGCTCTAGGAAAAAAGTAAGCAAATTCACCTTAGAGGAGTAGACAGCAGGAAATAATCAAACTCAGGGGCGAAATCAACCAAGTGGAAACAAGAAGAACTATTCAAAGAATAAACCAAAGGAGGAGCTGGTTCTTTGAGAAAATCAACAAGATAGATAAACCCTTAGCCAGACTCACTAGAGGGCACAGGGACAAAATCCTAATTAACACAATCAGAAATGAAAAGGGAGACATAGCAACAAATCCCGAAGAAATCCAAAACACCATCAGATCCTTCTACAAAAGGCTATACTCAACAAAACTGGAAAACCTGGACAAAATGGACAAATTTCTAGACAGATACCAGGTACCAAAGTTAAACCAGGATCAAGTTAACGATCTAAACAGTCCCATATCCCCTAAAGAAATAGAAGCAGTCATTAATGGTCTCCCAACCAAAAAAAGCCCAGGACCAGATGGGTTTAGTGCAGAGTTCTATCAGACCTTCAAAGAAAATCTAATTCCAGTTCTGCACAAACTATTCCACAATATAGAAGTAGAGGGAACTCTACCCAACTCATTCTATGAAGCCACAATTACTCTGATATCTAAACCACAGAAAGATCCAACAAAGATAGAGAACTTCAGACCAATTTCCCTTATGAATATCAATGCAAAAATACTCAATAAAATTCTCACTAACCGAATCGAAGAACACATCAAAACAATCATCCACCCTGACCAAGTAGGTTTTATTTCAGGGATGCAGGGATGGTTTAATATACAAAAATCCATCAACATAATCCATTATATAAACAAACTCAAAGACAAAAACCACATGATCATCTCCTTAGATGCAGAGAAAGCATTTGACAAGATCCAACACCCATTCATGATAAAAGTCTTGGAAAGATCGGGAATTCAAGGCCCACACCTAAACATGATAAAAGCAATCTACAGTAAACCAGTAGCCAACATCAAAGTAAATGGTGAGAAGCTGGAAGCCATCCCACTAAAATCAGGGACTAGACAAGGCTGCCCACTTTCTCCCTACCTATTCAACATTGTACTTGAAGTCTTAGCCAGAGCAATTAGACAACAAAAGGAGATCAAGTGGATAAAAATTGGAAAAGAAGAAGTCAAAATATCACTTTTTGCAGATGATATAATAGTATATATAAGTGACCCTAAAAATTCCACCAGAGAACTCCTAAACCTGAAAAACAGCTTTGGTGAAGTAGCTGGATATAAAATTAACTCAAACAAGTCAATGGCTTTTCTCTACACAAAGAATACACAGGCTGAGAAAGAAATTAGGGAAACAACAACCTTCTCAACAATCACAAATATTATAAAATACCTTGGCATAACTATAACTAAGGAAGTGAAATATCTGTATGATAAGAACTTCAAGTTTCTGAAGAAAGAAATTAAAGAAGATCTCAGAAGATGGAAAGATCTCCCATGCTCATGGATTGGCAGGATCAAAATTGTAAAAATGGCTATCTTGCCAAAAGCAATCTACAGATTCATGCAATCCCCATCAAAATTCCAACTCAATTCTTCAACGAATTATAAAGTACAATCTGCAAATTCATCTGGAATAACAAAAAACCTAGGATAACAAAAACTCTTCTCAAGGATAAAGAACCTCTGGTGGAATCCCCATGCCTGACCTAAAGCTTTACTCCAGAGCAATTGCAATAAAAACAGCATGGGACTGATATAAAGACAGAAAAGTAGACCAATGGAATAGAATTGAAGACCCAGAAATGAACCCACACACCTATGGTCACTTGATCTTCGACAAGGTGGTAAAACCATCCAGTGGAAAGAAGACAGCATTTTCAACAAATGGTGCTGGTAGAACTAGTGGTTATCATGTAGAAGAATGCGAATTGATCCATTTATATCTCCTTGTACTAAGGTCAAATCTAATTGGATGAAGGAGCTCCACATAAAACCAGAGACATTGAAACTAATATAGAAGAGAGAGGGGAAAAGCCTCGAAGATATTGGCACAGGGGAAAAATTCCTGAATAGAACAGCAATGGCTTGTGCTGTAAGATCGAGAATTGACAAATGGTACCTCATGAAACTGCAAAGCTTATTTAAGGCAAAAGGCACCATCAATAAGACAAAAAGGCCACCAACAGATTGGGAAAGGATCTTTACCTATCCGAAATCAGATAGGGGACTAATATCAAATATATATAAAGAACTCAAGAAGGTGGACTCCAGGAAATCAAATAACCACATTAAAAAATGAGGCTCAGAGCTAAACAAAGAATTCTCACCTGAGGAATACTGAATGACTGAGAATTACCTGAAAAAATGTTCAGCATCCTTAATCATCAGGGAAATGCAAAACAAAACAACCCTGAGATTCCATCTCACACCAGTCAGAATGGCTAAGATCAAAAATTCAGGTGACAGCAGATGCTGGCAAGGATGTGGAGAAAGAGGAACACTCCTCCACTGTTGGTGGGATTGCAGGCTTGTACAACCACTCTGGAAATCAGTCTGGCGGTTCCTCAGAAAATTGGACATGGTACTACAGGAGGATCCTGCAATACCTCTCCTGGGCATATATCCAGAAGATGTTCCAATTAGTAAGAAAGAAACATGCTCTACTATGTTCTTAGCAGCCTTACTTATAATAGCCAGAAGCTGGAAAGAACCCAGATGCCCCTCAACAGAGGAATGGATACAGAAAATGTGGTATATTTACATAATGGGGTACTACTCAGCTATTAAAAGAATGAATTTATGAAATTCCTAGGCAAATGGTTGGACCTGGAGGGCATTATCCTGATTGAGGTAACCCAATTACAAAAGAACTCAAATGATATGTATTCACTGATAAGTGGATATTAGCCCAGAAATTTAGAATACCCAAGATATAAGATACAATTTGCAAAACACATGAAACTCAAGAATATCGTAGACCAAAGTGTGGACCCTTTGCACCTTTCTAAGAATTGGGAACAAAACACCCATGGAAGGAGTTACAGAGACAAAGTTTGGAGCTGAGACAAAAGGATGGACCATCTAGAGACTGTGATATCTAGGGATCCATTCCATAATCAGCCTCCAAATGCTGACACCATTCCACACACTAGCAAGATTTTGCTGAAAGGACCCTGATATAGCTGTCTCTTGTGAGACTAGGCCGGGGCCTACCAAACACAGAAGTGGATGCTCACAGTCAGCTATTGGATGGATTACAGGGCCCCCAATGGAGGAGCTAGAGAAAGTACCCAAGAAGCTAAAGGGGTCTGCAATCCTATAGGTGGAACAACAATATGAACTAACCAGTACCCCGGAGCTCTTGACTCTAGCTGCATATGTATCAAAAGATGGCCTAGTCGGCCATTACTGGAAAGAGAGGCCCATTGGACTTGCAAACTTTATATGCCCCAGTATAGGGGAAATCCAGGGCCAAAAAGTGGGAATGGGTGGGTAGGGGAATAGGGGGAGGGTATGGGGGACTTTTGGGATAGCATTGGAAATGTAAATGAGGAAAATACCTAATTAAAAAAACATTTTCTTTTATGTATGTGGGTATTTTCCAGGCATGTATATGTATGTATGAATGTATGACTGGTGCTTCTGAAAATCAAAAATAAAAGCATTTGATGCCCTGGAACCAGTGTTACAGATGGTTGAGTTGTCATGTGGGTGCTTGGAATTAAACTTGATTCCTCTGCAAAAGCAGCAAATTCTTCGAACTGTTGAGCTACCTCTCTAGGTCCTAAACTTGAAATAATTTCAAAATGTATAGGTATAGCATGCACTGAATTCAAATTTTTCTTTGATTTAATTCTACCAAATAGTATATTTTATTTGTAAGAGAGTAAAGTCACTTCTTGTACTAGCTTCATGTTAGATATGTACAGTTACATGTTCTACCTGTAGAAGGCAGGACTGATCATATGGTCAATCAGGCATTAATCATGAATTTTCCTGTAGGGAACATTTGCATCAGGTGTTTAGAAGACCATGTAGATCCCAGAGATTCCTTTTGGTGCATTGCTTACTTCAATAGCATGAAATTTCTGCTTGTAACAGTCTATTAAGTCTCTCTATGTACCTACAACATCTACACCCAGAGATTCAACCAACTGCACATTGAATATATTTGTCAGGTAAAAGCTTGTGTATGAACTGAATGCATGAAGTCATGCTGTTCTTATCATCATTTCGAAGTGATAGGATAGAAGAGCTGCCTTTTTCTATGTGTTCATGAGAAGCCACTTAGAGATAATTCAGAGTTATATGGAAATATTATAGACAGGATCCAGAAACAGTCCCACACAGAAATTATTACTATTACTACCCACAGACACTACCTTGCTTCAAGTTATTTCAAATTGCTGAAACAATAGCCAACAAAAGCAAAAAGATAAAACAATAAGACAATCAGTAAACATATCAAGTTATTTTGGGGTAATGGAGAAAAGAAAAAGGATGCAAAGATTATTTTCAGAATTGGTGAATAACCACTTTGCCTGGGTTAATAGAAAAGTTGCAAAGGTTAAAATTTCAGCCATTAACACATTCCTTATCCTGTGTTTGTCACTGAGTATACAGATGAATTTCTTTAGTTTCTTTTCTGTCTCTTTTCAATAATAATTAGAACTATCTTGCAGAGGGCATCACGAGGGTTGACAGATGATGAGACAAACACTTACATAAGTTCTGCTCATAGCCAGTTTAGGAGTTGGGGCCACAGCTATTTTGATTAAGGGACCATTTTGTATAACATCCAAAATTCATTAAGTGGAGCTATATTCATAAAGTTATATACATCCTAATGAAATACATTGTCATTTCTACTTCATCCAATGCCAAATCCAGTGTGTTCAGTACAATGTTTTTGTTCATTCATAGGAAAGTAATTTTTCACTACCTCAATGTTCATTGGTAAATATTAAAATGTACATGTTTATCAAGCATCAAAACTAAACATCTTCCAGAAATATTACAATTTAATAAAAATCATTTTGAATTAAACAACATAACCATGGAAACAAATCTTTGACTTTGTAAGCATATTATTTTCTTATATGGGATAGTATTGGAAATGTAATTGAGGAAAATACATAATAAAAAAATATTTAAAAAAAAGAAATAGAATTCTCCTAAGATTTTTGGATTTTCATAGTGTTAGAGGAAGTAGAACTTTAAGACATCATAGAACAAAATTCCTTTTTGTCCCTTATTGTTCATTATTTTTCTGAGAATCTTATGCAATGTATTTTGATTATATTCAGCCACTCTGCCCACTCTGTCCACTCTCCCCCAGACCCAGCTGTACTTCCACCCCACCAAACTGTGTGTCCTTTGATAAAAAATTTCCATGTCTGATTTATGCTGCCCATATACTTAGGAATGTGTTCCCTTCATTTGAATTTTAAAGGGATTGTTCATTTTATTTTAAAGGGATACTTTTTAAGGCATAGTACAGAGTTTGGCCATATGCAGGACAAACTTCTTTAATGACAGACAGGACACTTAAATATAAACCTAAAATCACAATCGTAGATCCTCCAGTTGCTGGGGCTTTGAGGGTTAACATAGGTTTCTTTTTATCTGTAGCTTAAAGTACAAGCACATTTTGCAACTATCTCTTTGAATACCTTTTTCAACCTGGAGTATATTATCTTATCTGGCAGGATTTTTTGGATCACATTGCTTAAATTTACACAAACTTCTTCAGTGAGCTAAATCCTGTTCCTCTTATTTAAAATGCAAATGGAGCAGTTTTATATTTTATTTCAGCTATTTTTAGAATCCCACAATTTTAATTTATTTTAAATTAATGGACAAAATTGCATGCATTTGTTTTGCATATCATGTGATTTGAGGTGAAGTGCATAAAGTGAGTTTCCTTAGTTTAAGTTCACATGGGAAGAGGCTTACCATTCTCTCAGGTTCCAGATGGAAAGAACTTGCTGCAAGCTACAGAAAACCAGTGCAAACTACATTAAGCAAAAAAGATTATTCGTTAGCTCAAGGCATAATTGACCAGGTGGAGTATGGGCCTAAAGTGTGTATCATAATTAAAGCTTTGGCTTTGAGCTTAGAAAACTCTCTGTTCAAGATAACATTTTTATCTGTTGGAAAGTTATTCACATTAAAAATAATCTTATCTGTCTGCTACATCACTAATGAATGTATTGTGGTCAATTTTCTCCACTATTCTTCTTTATAGCAGATACATCATTAGCATAGGAATTTCCTTTAGAACGAAATTCTGGAATTTACTGTCACTTTCATTTCTTTCTAAGGTAGCACATATTTCATTTTTATAAAACAGATTATGAAAACTGCTGATTGATATTGTAGAGAGTGCTTATGTGGTTGTACAAAATATTACCTCTTCCTACTGGTTTGGATCATCAGTAAATTTTATGAGTATGTCAAGTATGCAATTGAGTACTATTATATATGCATGTCACCAAACACTCTACCTGATAATACATGCTTAAGGACCCACAACCAAACTGTAGCATCATTCAAATGATTGAAAAATGGTTGACAAGTGTAGGGGAATTGAGGGCCTGGAGGTGGGAGTGGATGGGTGGGTGGAGGAACACCCTCATAGAATCAGGGGGAGCATGTGATAGGGTGTTTCTGGGAGGAGGGAGACTGGGAAAGGGGATAACATTTGAAATGTAAATAAAGAATATATCCAATAAAAAAAAAAGAAAAGAAAAATGGTTCACAAGTCATAGAATAAGACAAATCTCCACCATGACAATATGTCCCTATGCGAAGCCATCCTGTAACTATTGAACATCACACAAGTTCCACCTAGACTTTGTTGTGGCACCTCATGACTAATAAAAAGGTTTTTCAAACATCTGGCTGATATGCATTCACACACACAGTTGTACATGCACACACATATATTTGCATAAATTCATGTTCACAACACTTAACACAAGAGCTGCCTCTAGTCTTAGGTAACTTTTAATTTCTTTTGTACTTTTAAAGACTTTCAGCATTTTAGTAATATTGGCATACTGCCTACGTGAAACTTTTAAGACAGGGCAGAGAGAGCATTGTTCCTAAATTTGTTGTTTTTATCATATTTTTCTTCAAGAATTATTTATTCAGATAATAAATATTTTTAGCTTTAGAATATAGCGCAGTGGTAGAGTTGTTTGCCTAGGTCTTACACATACTAGGCATGGTACCACTACATTTACCTCACACAAATATATTTGAAACTATGAAAACTAATAAAGCCTCCGTCAATTAGCTATTTATAAAAATAATCTCATGTCGGTGAACTCTCCTTCTATACTATTATGTATTGCATTTATGTTATATATAGATAGATATAGATATATATGTACATATAATGAATCTCATTTTATCTGTTTGTACATACACCAGACAACCATAAAAATTGCATGCATTTTCAACATAAAAGCATTCATTTAGAATAAAACTAGGCATAATTAGTCTAACAAATTTAGAAGGGTCATAAATATACAGAGATATTCTAGAACATAAAAAAGTTTTATGTTGATCAATAAGCAAGCAGAATATTAATATGGAGAATAGTGACTGTATAAAAAGTATAAAAGAGTAGTTTGTAATAAATATAGGCAAATATTAGGTGAAATTTATCTTGTCTTAGGGTTTGGGGTTGAGAAACGGTTTCTTTATGTAGCCCTGGCTGCCCTTAAACTAGTTCTGTAGAACAGGTTGGCCTCAAACTCACTGGCTGTACATACTGAGTGCTGGGATTAAAGGCATGCACCACCCAAAGCCTGGCCTATCTGGTCCTTAATAAAATAAAAATTATCTTTGAATCTCAATTAAAAGTTATTTTAGATTTTTTTTCTGATCATAGAAGAGTTTTATTTCTTTAAACAAAATGTGTTCTGTAACTTTTAGACCAGAAGACTTCGACACATTTTTTTTTGTTACCTTCACTTGCATCTTAAGATTTCGTCTACTTTTAAATTATTTGCTATATATCCTGATTGCAGCTCCCACTATCCTCCCGATATCCCTTCACATAGCCGCTCCTACATACCCCTTATTTTCTCCTCTGAGAAGTGGGACTCCCTAGGTACCAATACACCCTGGCACATCAAATCACTGTAGCATTTGGCACATCCTCTCCCAGTGAGGCCAGACAAGGGAGACCAGTTAGGAGAACAAGACTCATAGGCAGGCAGTAGAGTCAGGGAAAACCCCATGTTGGGGAACCCTCATGAAGACCAAGCTTCACATCTGCTACATATGTGCAGGAGGCCTAGGTCCAACCCTTGTATGTTCTTTGGTTGGTGGTCCAGTTTCTGGGAGTCACGGGTCCAGTTTAGTTGACTTTGTTTGACTTCTTTTGAAGTCTCTATCCTCTCTGGGTATCTAACCCTTCCACCAAATCTTCCACAAGACTTGCTGAGCTCCATTTAATCTTTGGCTGTGGGTCTCTGCATCTGTTTCTGTTATTTGCAAGGTAGAGCTTATCAGAGGACAGTTATGTTAGGTTCCTCTCCACAAGCATAATAGAGAATCAGTGATAGTGTCAGGAATTGGTCTTTGCCCATGAGATGAGTATCAAGTTGGGGCAGATATTGGTTGGCCACTCTCTCAGACACTGCTCCATCTTTATCCCTTCATTTTATGTAGGCAGAACAGATTTGGGGAAGAAGGTTTTGTGGGCAGATTGGTGTTCTTATACCCTGACTCGGGGGTGGGGGGGCATGCCTAACTAGAGAAGTTGGCCACGTCAGGCTACATATCCACCATTGCTGTGGGTCTCAGCTAGAATCATCCTCAAAGAATCCCTGGAGCTCCCCCATCCCAGGTCTCTGGCATATCCAATAGATGTCCATGCTACTCCCTGCTAACCAACTGATTTTTGTTCACTCTACAGCCCCAACTTCTGAGCTCTCCATTCTCATGATGCTCCCTCCCACCCACAGTTCTCTTCTCCATCTCATCTCCCACCCAGTTTCCTCCTTCCATAAAACTTCTATAACTAATTTATTTCCCCTTCTGAGTGAGGTTCATTCATCCTCCCTTTAGTCCTCCTTGTTATTTAAGTTCTTTAGGTCTGTGAATTACAATTCACAGTGTGGATATCCTGTACTTTATGACTAATGTCTACTTATAGGTAAATACATACAATGCATATACTTTTTGGTCTGGGTTACCTCACTCAAGATAATATTTTCTAATTTGATCCACTAATCTGCAAATTTCATGATGTCCTTGTTTTAATAGCTGAGTAATATTCCATTGTGTAAATGAACCACATTTTCTTCATCCATTCATTGTTTGTTTGCTTGTTTGTTTTTTGTCTTGTTTTATTTTTGTTGAGAAAGGGTTACTCTGTATAGCATGGCAGTCCTGGAACTCACTTTGTAGACCTGACTGGCCTTGAACTTAGAAATCTGCCTGCCTCTGCCTGGCTTCTTCATACATTCTTTAGTTATGGGATATCTGGGTGGTTTTAAGTTTCTGGCTACTATGAATAAAGCTGTTATGATTGTAATGGTACAAATGTCCTTGCTGTATGGTAGAGCAACTTTTGGCTATATGTTCAGGAGTTAAAACTGGGTGTTGACAGAGGAATGGATACAGAAAATGTGGTACATTTACACAATGGAATATTACTCAGCTATTAAAAAGAATGAATTTATGAAATTCCTAGGCAAATGGATGGATCTGGAGTATATCATCCTGAGTGAGGTAACCCAATCACAAAAGAACTCACATGATATGCACTCACTGATAAGTGGATATTAGCCCAGAAACTTAGAATACCCAAGATACAATTTGAAAAACACATGAAACTAAAGAAGAAAGAAGACCAAAATGTGGACAGCTCACCCCTTCTTTGAATTGGGAACAAAACACTCATGGAAGGAGTTACAGAGACAGAGGTTGGAGCTGAGACAAAGGATGGAACATCCAGAGACTGCCCCACCTAAGGGTCCATCCCACAATCAGCCACCAAACGCAGACACTATTGCATATGCCAGCAAGATTTTGCTGACATGACCCTGATATAGCTGTCTCTTATGAGGCTATGCCAGTGCTTGGCAAACACAGAAGTGATTGCTCACAGTCATCTGTAGGATGGAACACAGGGCCCCCAATGGAGAAGCTAGAGAAAGTACCCAAGGTGCTGAAGGGGTCTGTAACCCTATAGGTGGAACAATATGAACTTATCAGTACCCCTAGAGCTCATGTCTCTAGCTGCATATGTAGCAGAAGATGGCCTAGTTGGTCATCTTTGGGAAGAGAGGTCCCTTTGGTCTTGCAAACTTTATATGCCCCAGTACAGGGGAATTCCAGGGCCAGGAAGTGGAAATGGGTGGGTAGGAGAGTGGGCGGTGTGGGGGAGGGTATAGGAGACTTTCCAGATAGCATTTGAAATGTAAATGAAGAAACAATCTAATAAAAATTGGAAAAAAATGTAACTCAAGTCAAATTTCATAAAAGCACAATTATATCAATTTCAGGCTTATTGAAATGGAACAGAAGCATAACCAAAATATCTTATTTACACATGGTAAATTAATTTCTATCACATTAAATTATTTTAAGTAATTGATTATTAATGGATGAAGTCAAAATTTAGTTTGTCACTGAAATAGTGATAATTGTACTTTCCTTTTTAGAAAAACTTCCCAAAGGTGTATTTGATATATTGAATGTAAGCAGTGGTTGATCATATTTGATAATACAATTTGAAATATTCAACCAGAAATTAGGGGCTGATACAAATCTAGTACACTAATGTTCATTGTGTTGGACTCACAAATGATCTGTTGAGAAAAAGCTGTTTTTCTTTTGTTCAGATTATAAACACGCACAAATACACACACACACACACACACACACACACACACACACACACACACACACCCCACATACATGTCTTCAAAAACAAACAAACAAAAAAACTGGGTGTTGAGGTAGAACTATTCACAATTTTCTGAGAAACTGCCAACTTAATTTCCAGAGTTGTATAAGTTTGCATTCCCACTCTCACTGGAGGAGCATCCCTCTTGCTGCACATCCTCACCAATAGATGCTGCTACTTGAGTTTTTGATCTTAGCAATTCTGACAGGTATAAGATAGAGTCACAGAGTTATTTTGATTTTTATTTGCCTGATGACTACATACACTGGACATTTCATTAAGTGTTTCTCAGACACGAGAGGTTTCTCTGTTGAGAATCCTCTACATTAGCTGTGTACCCCACTTTTTAATTGAGTTATTTGGTTTTTTGGAAGTCTAGCTCTTGAGTTCTTTCTTTATTGCGGATATTAGATCTCTGCCAGATGTAGGGTTGGTGAAGATATTTTCCCAATTTGTAGCTTTCTGGTTTTATATTATTGAAGTTATCCTTAGTCTTACAGAAGTTTTTCAGTTTCATGATGTCCTATTTGTTAGTTGATTGGAGTATTTTAGCTATTGGTGTTCTGTTCAGGAAGTTGTCGTCTCTAAAATGCATTCAAGGCCATTCCCCACTTCCTCCTCCTATTAGATTCAGTGTGACCAGTTTTAAGTTGAGAACTTCGATCCATCTGGACTTGAGTTTTGTGCAGGGTGATAAATACGGTTCCATTTGTATTCCTCTACATTCAGACCTCCAGTTAAGCCAGCATCATTTGATGAAGATGTTTTCTCTTTCCCATTCTGTGGTTTGGCTTCTTTTTAAAAAGTCAACTATGCCTAGGTGTGTAGGTTTATTCCTGTGTGTCTTCAATTGAATTCCATTGCTTACAATGTTTCTATACCAATACTATGTATCTTTACTACTGTGGCTTTGATGTACAGCTTGAAAATTTGGATGGTGATACCTCCAGAAGTCTTTTAGATATCTTGAATGTTTTTTCCCCAATATGGAGTTGAGATTTTTTCTTTCACAGCTGGAAAGAATTTTGTTGGAGTTTTGATGGAAATTGCACTGAATCTGTAGATTGCTTTTGGTTAGATAGTCATTTTTATTATGGTAATTCTTTGGATCCATGAGCATGGGGACCTTCCCGTCTTCTGATATCTTTGTCAGTTTCTTTCCTCAGAGGCTTAAAGTTCTTGTCATACAGGTTTTTCACTTGTTTGGTCACACCAAGATATTTTATATTATTTGTGACTGCTGTGAATGTGGTTTTTTGCCTGATTGCTTTCTCCTATTGCTTACTGTTTGTTTAATGAAGGCTACTGATTTGTTTTCTTTTTGAGTTAATTTTGTATCCAACCACTTTGGTGAAGGTGTTTGTTAAATGTAGGATTTCACTCATAGAATTTTTTTGAGTCACTTATGTATATTGTCATATTTTCTGTGACTAATAATACTTTGAATTGGTCTTTTCCAGTTTGTATCTCCTTGATCTTGGTAAGTTGTGCTCTTGCTTCTGGTATTATATTGAAGAGATACAAAGAGAGTGGAATACTTGTCCCTGATTGTAGTGGAATTTCTTTGAGTTCCTCTCCATTTAATTTGATGTTGGCAATTAGATTGCTGTATATTGCATTTATTGTGTTTAGGTATGCACTTGGTATCCCTGATCTCTCTCTAAGACTTTTATTATAAAAGGGTGTTAGATTATGTCAAAAGTTTTTTTCAGTCAATGAAAATACTGTACTCCACAAAATTTGAAATCTAAATGAAATGGATGATTTTCTAAATAGATGCCAATTACCAAAGTTATGTCAAGATTAGGCAGCGATTTCAACAGTCCTATAACTTCTAAGGAAATAAAATCATTAAAAATCACCTAACCATGGAACAACATTATGAACTAACCAGTACCCCGGAGCTCTTGACTCTAGCTGCATATGTATCAAAAGATGGCCTAGTCGGCCATCACTGCAAAGAGAGGCCCATTGGACAAGCAAACTTTATATGCCCCAGTACAGGGGAACGCCAGGGCCAAAAAAAAAAAAAAAAAAAGGGAATGGGTGGGGAGGGAAGTGGGGGGGTATGGGGGACTTTTGGGATAGCATTGGAAATGTAATTGAGGAAAATATGTAATAAAAACTATATATATATATATAATCACCTAACCAAAAAGAGTTCAGAGCCAGATAGTTTTAGAGCAGTATTCTACAAGACGTTCAAAGAAGAGCTAATGCCAATACCTAATGATTATTTGGATTTTCTCCATGTCTGTTGTTAGATACCCATTTTATTTCTGATTTTTATTAATTTGGCATGGTTTCTCTGCATTTTAGTTTGTTTGGCTGTGGGTTTTTCTATCTTGTTGATTTTTCCCTAATAGCCAGATCTTGATTTTGTTGATTTTTTGTCCTGTAATTTTGTTTTTAGCTGATTGATTTCTGCCCTGTGTTTGATTATTACCTGCCATCTACTCCTCTTGGGTGTGTTTGCTTCCTTTGTTCTACACATTTCAGGTGTGCTATTAAGTTTTTAGTATGAGATCTCTCCAATTTCTTTATAAAGGCATTTAGTGCTATGAACGTTCCTCTTAGCACTGCTTTCATGTTGTCCCATAAGTTAGGATATGTGGTACTTTTATTTTCATCAAATTCTAGAAAGTCTTTATTTATTTATTCTTTGACCCAGTGGTCATTGAGTAGAGAATTTTTGAGATTATATGAGTTTCTAGGCTTTTTTTGCTTGTTTCTGTTGTTATTGAAGTTCAACTTTAATCCATGGTGATCTGATAGAATGCAAGAGGTTATTTCAATTATCTTGTATCTGTTGATGCTTGCATTGTGAGCAACTATATAAAATCCCTTGAGGTGCTAAAAACAACGAGTATTATTTTGTGTCTGGGGGATATATTCTGTAGATATCTGTTAGATCCATTTGATTCATTACCTCTATTAATTTCATTATTTCTCTGGTGTCTGTTTCAGTGACCTGTATGTTAGTGAGAGTGGGGTGTTCAAGTCTCCCTCTATAAACATGTGCTTCAATATACAATTACATATTGAGTAATTTTTCTTTTACAATTGTAGGTGCCCTTACACTTGTGGCATAGATGTTCAGAATTGAAAAATATTGATAGAGTTTCCCTTTGATGTGTATGAAATGTCCTTCTCAAATTCTTTTGATTAGTTTTGGTTGAAATCATATTTTATTAGAAATTAGAATGGCTATTTCAGCTTGTTCCTGGGGTCCATCTGTTTAGAAATCCTTTAAACAGTTCTTTATTGTAAGGTAATGTCTATATTTGTTCCTGGGATGTGCATTTTTATGAAGAAGAATGCTGGATCCTGTTTTTTTTTTAATTAGGTATTTTCCTCGTTTGCATTTTCAATGCTATCCCAAAGGTCCCCATACCCACCCCCCCAATCCCCTACCCACCCACTTCCCCTTTTTGGCCCTGGCGTTCCCCTGTACTAGGGCATATAAAGTTTGCAAGTCCAATGGGCCTCTCTTTGCAGTGATGGCCGACTAGGCCATCTTTTGATACATATGCAGCTAGAGACAAGAGCTCCGGGGTACTGGTTAGTTCATATTGTTGTTCCACCTATAGGGTTGCAGTTCCCTTTAGCTCCTTGGGTAATTTTTCTAGCTCCTCCATTGGGGTCCGTGTGACCCATCCAATAGCTGACTGTGATCATATATTCACTGTTAGGTCATGTCTATTTACTGGGGAATTGAGTCCATTAATGTTGAAATATTTTAATGACCAGTGATTGTAAATTAACTCCTGTTATTTTGATGGTGGTGGTGGTAGTGATGGTGGTGGTGGTGGTGGTGGTGGTGGTGGTGGTGGTGGTGGTGGTGGTTTTGTGTGTGTGTGTGTGTGTGTGTGTGTGTGTGTGTGTGTGTGTATCCTCTTTTGGCTTTCCTGGTGTGAAATTATAGATTTCTTGTGTTTTATTGATTGTAGCTACACTCCTTGTGCTGCCATTTTCTGTTTATTATCCTCTGTAAGGTGGGTTAATGGAAACATATTGTTTAAATTTCTTTTCATCATGGAATATCTTTTTTTCCTCTGTCTATAGTTATTGGAAGTTTTGCTGCAAATAGTTATCTGGGCTGAAATCTGTGGTTTCTTAGGGTCTGCAAGACATCTGCTCAGGCTCTTCTAGCTTTTAGAATCTCTGTTGATAAATTCAGGTATAATTCTGATAGATCTTCATTTATATATTACTTGGCCATTTTTCTTTGTAGCTTTTAATATTCCTGTGCTCTGAATTTTAGTGTTTTGATTATTATGTAGCAGGAAGATTCTCTTTTCTGGTCCAATCTATTGGTGTTCTGTAAGCTTCTTGTATTTTTATAGATATGTCTTTACTTGTGTTAGGGACATTTTCTTCTCTGATTTTGTTGATGATATTTCTGGGCCTTTGAGCTGGAAACTTCTCATGTTTCTGTTCCCATTTCTCTTGGGATTTGCTTTTTACCTTTCTCCCAAATTCTCTGGATGTTTTATGTTAGAAAAGTTTTAGATTTAGCACTTTCTTTGACTGAAATATCAATTTCTTCTATCGTATCTTTTACACATGAAATTCTCTCTTCCATTTCTTGTATTCTAATGGTGATGCTTGTGTCTATAGATCCTGTTCTCTTTCCTAGGTTTTCCTTCTTAATGATTCCCTCAGTGTGTGTTTTCTTTATTGCTTCCATTTTCATTTTTTTATCTTGTATAGTTTGATTCATTTCCTACACCTGTTTGAGTATATTTTCCTTTATTTCTTTATATTTATTTGTATCCTCTTTAAAGGACTCTATCTATTTGATTGTATTTTCCTGTATTACTTTTTATTATAAGTAATTAATAATTTTTATTTGTATACATTCATTAAATAGAATAATGGGTTATATAAGAACATTTTTATACACATATATAAAATACTTGAAGATATTTCCCTTTACAATCTCTTACTCTTCTCTTCTTACTTTCCTTATCTTTTTCTTTTTTTCTTATTGGATATTTTATTTATTTACATTCCAAATGTTATCCCCTTTCTTGTTTCCCCTTCAGAAACCTCCTATCCTTCCCTACTCTGCCTACTTCTTTGAGGGTGCTCCTATTTCTGTAAGAGGTTTAACAATTTCCTCTGTAAAGGCCTCTATCATCTTTATAAGGTTAGATATAAGGTTATTTTCTTGTGCTTTAGGTGTGTTAATTCATCCAGGGTTTGTTGTAGTAGTATACGTGGCCTGAATTTTGTTGATTATGTTATTACACTGGTCGTTAGCTATCTGGTTGTTCCTGGTTTTGGCAGTTCCAGATGGTAGCAGGCCACTAGGACTACATCTTAGCACTGGTTGTCATGGAAGCAGGCTTCTAGAAGAGTAAAACAAGGTTTCAAAATCTAGGTTCTTTGCTACAATTTCCTCTCTTCTCCATTCAGGGTAATTTGTTCAGATTCACGGGTAAGCATAACTGGCTGAGCAGTATAAGACCCATTGAAAACCTGACTGTTGCACTTCTCTAACAGGAAAGATCTCTGCAAAAAGTCCTGTCAACAGGATCTATGCATTCCCATTTTTCTTACATAACTACACAATTACAGCCCTGAATGTCAACAAACCCTCAGAGGTTCCAGGGCTTCAGGGCTGTGGTTCTCACAACTGAAATGCTGATTGCTGAGTCTGTCAGGAAGTACCATCTGTACTTTACTTTTTCCATGCGTGTGTTAAGCCTGCATGTATGTTTGTATACCTTGTATGTGCCTGGTGCATAAAATGCTTAGAAGAGGGGATGGGATTTGTCTATGTTGGGTGATAAAAGGAAGAGAGTCACTCTATGATAAGTTCAGGCCTTGATGGCAGAGAGAGATCCAGCCTCTTTGGACTGAATCTTGAACAGCTGTTCTAAAGTGTTGGAAACAATAAAGGGTGTGTGTGTGCCTGGCGAGGCCCTGGGGAAGTAGTGGTGTTGGAGGGGGGGGGGGAATATGCCACATCCAGCCAGAATCTGGACAGGTGGACACAGGGAGACTGCCAGGTGCTTTTCACATGGCCCTGAGTGGGCATCTAAGCCTCTGACCCACGAGGTGGGTGGTGGAGAAGGGGCAACCCCTGACTGGGGACCCTGAGGCGACACCCTGTTGCCCTGGGATTATAGGAGAGAGGGATGAGGGAAGGCGTTCCCAACACTGGTGATAGTTGCGCAGCAGATCTAGATGGAACCTCAGAGATTCTCTGTGGTTTAAGAGCTTTATTATAGAAATTCAGGGAGAAAGAGAGAAGGTATAAATGAGAGAGAGAGAGAGAAAGAAACAAAGAGAGAGACAGACAGAGAGAGAGAGAGAGAAGGCTAGAGGTTTAAGAGCTTTATTATAGAAATGCAGGGAGAAAGGGAAGGTAGAAAGGAGAGAGAGAAGGCAAGAGAGAAAGAGAAAGAGAAAAAGAAAGAGAAAGAGAAAGAGAAAGAGAAAGAGAAAGAGAAAGAGAAAGAGAAAGAGAAAGAGAGAGGAGAGGAGAAGACAAAGAGAAAGGGAAGAAGGGAGAGAAGTGAGAGGAGTGAGAGGTAAAGGAATAAAGGAGTAAGAGAGCGAGGTGGGGGCTGAACAGCCCTTTTTATGGTATTTACTATTGCTAGGTAACTGGGGAGGAGTTTAGCCTGAAGGTCAGAAGCTTGGGTCATTGCTTACTTGACTACTGACCATGCTTCTCTTGCGGAGGCTGTGGGAGGTGGTAGCTTAAGCAAGGGCCAGAGTTCCAGGAGCATGAGGGAATGCCTACCATGTCATGAAGGTGAATTATGACCATTGGGGTTTAGACCTCAACCCGACTGGAGACCAGCCTGCAATTCCCCACACTAAAGCACATTTATTGATTCTCACACAAAAGTTGCTTTTTGGATAAAACAAGCCACTCCTAACAAAGCCTATAGTCTAATCTTTATGTTTTCAGAAGGAAATCGTTATGCCTCTGTAACCTTAGTCCTTATTGTGTACTGTATGAAGTATTCAATAATGCAAGACTCTCCAGGTGTACCAGGACTGTCTTGTGAACAGAGTGATGCAAAGGCTATATAGGTTTACTTCAGGAAAAAAAAATCTCTGTAGATAATAGAAAACAACTATTATTTTTCTTCAGTGATTTCTTCCAGGTCAAATTACTTCTAGAAAACAACTATTGAACAACTATTCATTCTTATATCTGCCCCAGATATACTGATTCTACTAGATTTTCTGCTATAAGAATCCCTGAACATGATGTGGGTGCTTCAAGCTGAACCCAAGTCCTCTGTAGAACTTCTGCCATCCTCAGCCCAGAATCTTAGCTCATACATCATCTTATTCAGTAGTGTACTGTTTATGGAAGGTGGTGATTTTAGCAACTAGGTTGCCTAAAAGAAGTGCTTTGTTGTATAGACAATGCTGTTTCTTAATGTGTTAGTAATGTGTTTCCATGCTCAGAATATTGACTATGGCTTTTCTTTTTTCTTTCTCGGGTCTTGTAGTTTTTAATTTGTATGCAACCATTTTGCTACCTATGATACAGTCAATGGAAGTTTAATTTTAAAATTAGTTAAATGTTTATTACCACTCTTCTGTAAGTATGTTATTACAAGGATTGAAAGTTTGGAACTGAGGGTATTGTAGTACAAAGACAAACTAAAGACTAGTAATGTGTATCTATGTCATCTGCTTTATACGAGGTAAAGAAATATGAATCTCCACACATCTTTTTTTCTAATTTTTTATTAGATATTTTCTTCATTTACATTTCAAATGCTATCCTGAAAGTCCCCCAACCCCCTCCCCCACTCCCCTACCCATCCACTCTCACTCCTTGGCCCTGGTGTTCCCCTGTACTGGGACATATAAAGTTTGCAAGACCAAGGGGCCTCTCTTTCCACACGTCTTAATCTGAAAATAAACTGCACTAAGAAAAAGTCACCTTTTATACTTGAGGAAAATCGGGTACATTTTTTTTTTTTAAATTTTAGTACCACAATCTATATCACACACAAGAGTTAGCATATACCCATGTCAGTTTTATGGTGTAAAGCACACACACACACACACACACACACACACACACACACACGCACACAATTAGCTCATTAGAGTGGAATTATACTTTTAACATTTATGAATCATTTCATGCATTGTGTGGGAAGATAAAAATCTATATGAACTACTCATGATAGTTGTAATATGGTTAAAAATGAGAAACTGTTAAGCAATATGAATTTTAAATGTTCTATTCACCATTTAAAATTGTGATTTCCAGAAAGAAAATTCAACAGCATACTAATAAAATTATAGGAAACAGTTGATTTTGAATTGTCTATTCAGTGATCTAACTTTCACTTGGAAAATACATTTGCTCAACTCAAAATCACAGTAAAATACATAGTCCCTGAATCTGAGCACATAAATATCATGACATAGATAAAGGAATGTTAACTTTTGTGTCTTAGTAAATTTGGCTAAGGTCCAGTTTACAATGAGATTGAGTCTTTACGGATATAGTAAATACTGCTGAGTTTAGACATCATTTGATCCTGAATGTCCATATATACAAATGTTAATTTATAATATTACTATCTTATCTGTATAATTAGGAGATCCTTGATTTGCAAATTTTATTTAGTAATCTTTATGGAATTTAATAAAACTCTAGACACATGCTAATTTCTAGTGTTCATGGACTAGTTTAAAATTGTATGATAGAATCTTATATAGCTTTAACTAAAGAAATTAGTAGGATTTTTTTGTATGTCAAGAGTCTTACTGGGTATATGATAAGCAGGCACATAACTGTCAAATGTAGAGTAGAATATTCGTGATACCTATTTTGTCTTTGTTTCCTATGATCTTATTGTCTAAATTAGTTTATTGTTATCCCCTGTTCAGTACTTGCAATAAAGCAACATATTTTATAATGAATCACATGCACCAGTGCTTGAATTCTGTATTCTGCCTCATTATTATTATTATTATTATTATTATTATTATTAATTATTTAGGATATTTTTTAGCTATTCAATCATTATTTGCTTTGGGTAATTATTACTCAACCAATATTGTTCTGCAGCAGACAGCAAGGGAAAGAATACATCTGCTTCCACAATCATTAAAATATACCAAATAGTGGATCTTAATAAAATGTTAACATATGGGGATGTAGTTAAAGTATGTTGGAGTCTCTGAGAGAGAAGAATAATCTAAGAACAAAGAGAGACTCCATAGTGATGCTTAGTCCCTCTGAGGAGCTTATGCACTAGAAGGGAAAGCTAAGTACTATTGCCCTGGCTGTGACAAACTGAAGTTCCCGTATCCTCTCAATCAGCTCTTAAGTATGTGGTGATACAATATTGCCAAAACACAAATATAAGCACAGGAGAGATGTGCTGGTTCAGGTAAAGGTTAAAAATCAGGAGCAGAAACCTTCTCTGGTGCATGAGCTCTGATATCCAGCTCAAGACTTGTGTTAGTTAAAATATTAAAAACAAGCTAATAAAACATCCTGTCCCACTGTGCCAATGTATGCAATTAGTTATGTATTTCAATTGTATTTCTCAAACACTTTTAAAATTTGCAAACATTTCTTATACTAGCCAAATATGAAATGTAATTTAAAATCCATTTCCTTTAAAAAGTTGCAATGTCTTGCCCAAGATATATAAGTCAAAATAGTCAAGTGGCCTGTAGTTTGTTTTTTGTTTTGTTTTGCTTTTCAGTCTCTGCTTAGAATGATGAGATTCAGCAACAGAAGAAGTGAGAAAGATCTTTTACAACTTTCTTCATTAAAACTTCTTTCATCAAAGATGTTCATCATTGACAACAGCCAACCTTAATTAAACAACAACAATAACAAAACAAAATTATAAACAAAACCAAAAAAGAACCAGACTCCGGAACTCCTATTTTAATGTTTAAATTGTTTGTCTTTTGATTTAAATAATTAATTAGCTGCAGGACTTTGATAAATTACATGACCTTTTTATGACTTGGTTATCTTTTAAGTCAAATGAGGTGTTAATAACCCTTCCTTTAAAGGAGAGCAAACTGAATAGTATAATAAACATATGGTGTTTATAATAGCACCTAACACCATATGTGTTCAGTAAAGCATATTTATAATCATATTGGTATGCATAACAAATACATGTTACTTTGGCAGAATGGTCCAACTCCTATTGCTATTCTGGGATCAATAGAGAAAACAAAACTCCTGCTGCTAAAATTGAGGGACAGCCTCCTGAAGCTAAGCCTCTTCATTCGCCCCCTTGTAAACATAGCTATGGTCATCAATACGAATTCCATAACCTGAGACTACTTTGTGCTTGAAAACAGCTAATAAATTGTCTGTTCACACACTTGGAGCAAAGCACATGCATTACTGCATTCTACCAAATGTTTCATAATGTGGTTTCTGCCTAATTGCCCCACCACCCACTCCCTTCAAATGTAGAGCAATCTCCCACACTGGCAAATCTTTACTAGACAGAGGAAGATTCAGTCATGAGGAGAAGAGAAAACACAAGTTCAGCCTTAACTATAAGTTCTGGTTCTCTGTAGCTAACAACATCCTCCAAAGGCTTAGGATTTTTTTATATAAGGAATTATCCTCATCAATATTCCGTTAACTACTATGTTAATGGATATATGCACCTCTCTCAGGCTGTAGAATGTGGATCTTATCACCTCCCCTCAGGAATAGTTACAGAACTGTGTTTGTCATGTTCTATATGGCAAAACTAACTTCAGCATAAGAGAGAAAAGAAATGTGATTCGTAAGCAGCAAAATATATTCTCCCATCGGGCAACCAACCAAGAATATACAGTAAAATTGTGATCTCTCTCTCTCTCTCTCTCCTCAACACAAAAGTATTCTAGGAACATGATAATTCCTACAGAAATGAAAAAAAATGTCAAGAGAAGACTCCTCTTAAAAGCAGTACTTGCTGTTTTTTAAGCCTGGAAGTGTTATTTCTACCAACAGAGCTCATAAGAGTTGTTAGTGTGTACTGGGCAATCAATGAATATATCTGGAGTGAATGGATTGTATTCTTGACCCTCACACTTGGTGGAAAGGTCAATAACTATAAAGATCCCTGCTGTTCCCTCCTGAAGACAGGCTCCTGCCACTCCCTCATGAACAGTGTTTCCAGAGTAAATCATCTTTTATCTAATGGCACAACCATTGTCAAGTGAGAACAGTGGGCTGTTGAAACCAGCAACTGTGTGTTTATTTTCTTCCTATTTTTTCATATCTATTGCTCAAGCAAGTGAGCTGATTTCTCGTCTTCTTTGTTCTTCTGTGAAATGAGTGGAATAATATTTGCCTCCTGAGTTGTTTCTTATGTACACAGAGAACACTGGCAGCTGACATTACTGTGATACTTTAGTATCTGCAAGTCTGAGGGTTCTTGTCCCTATTCATAGAAGAAAATTGTAACTTAGGTAAACAATATTCCTCATCACTTTTTATCTTTAATATTTCCATAAGCAAAAATGTGATTTCCATAATGTTAAGCCTCATTAATTTTCTTCTAGCCTCATATACAATAGGTTTGTGGTTTAAGTACTGACAATTCAACAAGCCAGTAAGTTGAAATTAAGATAGTCCTCTAATAGCCTATTCTTTCTAGTCCAAAGAAGTAGATGGAGAAGTCCAGGAAGGCAGAACATTTGACAATAACCATAACTACAAAAAATACACAGCAACATTAGTATGAGAAATTGCATCATTTTCCTCAGACTAGTTAACAGAAGACCGGATAAAAAAGCAGACATGCCTTTTTTTTCCATAAAGCAATAAATTTTCCAATAACACAAGTTGACCCAGGGTAACTTTATGGAAAACTGGAATTTCTAACCTCATCATAGAGTAACCAGGGACTATTGCCCCTATCATATTTTGTTTTGTTTATGGGATATTTTCTTTATTTCCATTTCAAATGTTATCCTCTTTCCTATGCCTGCCACCAGGAAATTCCCTATCCCCTTCCCCTCCCCCTGCTTCTATGAGGGTGTTCGCCTATCCACCCATCCATTCCTGTCTTCCCGCCCTGGCATTCCCCTACACTGGGGCATAGAGACTTCACAGGACCAATGGACTCTTCTCCCATTGATGCACTATAAGGCCATCCTCTGCTACATATGCGGTTGGAGCCATGAGTATCTCCATGTATACTCCTTGGTTGATGGTTCAGTTCCTGGGATCACTAAAGGGGTCTGGTTGGTTCATATTGTTGTTCTTTCTATGGTGTTGTATATCCTTCAGTTCCTTAAGTCCTTTCTCTAATCACCCCATTGGGGACCCTGTGCTCAGTTGAATAATTGCCTGTGACCATCTGCCTCTGTACTTGTCAGGCTCTGGAAGCACCTCTCATGAGATAGCTATATCAGTCTCCTGTCAGCAAGCAAGCACTTCTTGGCAACTATAATAGTGGGTTTGTTGCCTGTATATGGAATGGATACCTAATTGGGGCAATCTCTTGATGGCCTTTCCTTCAGTCTTTGCTCCACACTTTGTCTCCATATTTCCTCTTGTGAGTATTTTGTTCCTGCTTCTAAGAAGGACCAAAGCATCCACACTTTGGTTTTCTTTCTTCTTGAGCTTCAAGTGGTC
The DNA here is from genome assembly GCF_000001635.26 of Mus musculus. Lineage (NCBI taxonomy): Eukaryota > Metazoa > Chordata > Mammalia > Rodentia > Muridae > Mus > Mus musculus. Next base: position 110,116,228 of record NC_000072.6, read on the forward strand.
TGTGAATTGTATCTTGGGTATTGCCAGTGTTCAGGTTAGTATCCACTTACCAGTGAGTGCATACCATGTGTGTTCTTTTGTAACTGGGTTACCACACTCAGGATGATATTACCAACTTCCATCCATTTCCCGAAGAATTTCTTGAAGTAATTGTTTTTAATAGCTGAATAGTACTCCATTGTGTAAATGTACCATATTTTCTGTATCCAATCCTCTGTTGAAGGACATCTGGGTTTCCAGCTTCTGGCTATTATAAATTAGACTGCTATGAACATAGTGGAGCATGTGTCCTTGTTATATGTTGGAGCATCTTTTGAGTATATGCTCAGGAGTGGTATAGCTGGGTCATTGGGTAATACTATGTCCAATTTTCTGAGGAACCACCAGATGATTTTCTGAGAAGCTGTACCTGCTTGGAGGAGTGTTCCCTTTTCTCCACATCTTCCCCAGCATCTGCTGTCACCTGAGTTTTTGATCCTAGCCTAGACTGGTGTGTGGTAGATTCTCAGGGTTGTTTTGATTTGCATTTTTCTGATGATGACTAAGGATGTTTCACTAAGGATCTTGAACATTTCTTTAGGTGCTTCTCAGCCAATCGATATTCTTCACTCAAGAATTCTTTGTTTAGCTGTCTACCCCATTTTTAATAGGGTTGTTTCATTCTCTGGAGTCTAACTTCTTGAGTTCTTTGTATATATTGGATATTAGCACTCTAAAAGATGTAGGATTGGTAAAGTTCTTTTCCCAATCTGTTGGTTGCTATTTTGTCTTATTGACAGTTTCCTTTGCCTTACAGAAGATTTGCAATTTTATGAGGTCCCTTTTGTTTATTTTTTATCTTAGAGCATACGCCATTGATATTCTGTTCAGGAAATTTTCCCCTGTGCCATGTGTTCGAGGCTTTTCCCTACTTTCTTCTATTAGTTTCACTGTATCTGGTTTTATGTTGAGGTCTTTGATACACCTTCCCTATCATATTGTATCAGAAGAAAAAGGTGCATGCAGAATTGTTTAACAAGTGAATGTCTTGTAGTGACATGCCAAAGAGAGCAGTGGGCAATGTGGGTAACAATGGGCATTCTTTATTTCCACAGCCAGAAAAGTAATGGATGCCTACTTCTCACCACCCACTATACAAAGGCTCTTTACTCTCAATTGTTAGTAGTATATAACACCAGATTGAAATTCTGCACTCGCCAACTTGGTGTTAATAAAACATATTTGAAAGAATTGCAGTCTTGTAAAATGATATAATGAAGCAAGCTATTATCCAAGTGTGCATATGTTGAGGGCCTCTGAAAACATGATGGCCAAGAAACTATATATCTCCAAAAAGCAAAGTGGAAGTCTGGTTCAACAGGATACAGTGTTGGTTCAAATTTTCAGAGCCTACCGTTACATTAATTTTAGACATATTTAAACAAAGCACAAATTGGGGAAAAATGTATCCACGTGACAATTAACTCAGTTTTTCTTGTCCAGTGTGCACAACAAAGTTTAAGACATGATTATGTTGAAACTCTTGAAAAGTACTAGTGTCATCTTCCATAAAGATAGGCTCTGTAGATTAACGGATAAATGACTAAAGGTAAACAAGTTTAAGATATGGTCTGGGGGACTGGTGTGGCCTGGCCAGAGAGACAGTGCAGAGGTCACCAGAATATTAATCTCATCTGTTCTTAGCCTTCTGGATAGAAAAAAATCTTCCCATTGAAAAGACAACCCTGTATATTTAACATTCCTGGTTTCCATAGTGGTTAACTATGAATACAGGGGACCCCCATGCCTCCTATTGTGTAGAAACACTGCTTGCCCTACCAAAAGCAAGAAGAACTCAAATTAACCAAATCTGTGTGTTATGTTCAAAGTGCCCACGCTCCCTAAATGGCAGTGTGCTGACAATATCCTTTAATGATGGCCTTGGCCTAAACCAGGTATGTCTCTGAAGGCTAAACAGAAGGATTGCTATGAGGTAAAGGAAACCTAGATTTAACCTTCCCCAGGAATCTCATGAGGCTAGTTCTGTTTGTCAGAAGAGTTGTTTCTTTACTTAAATACCCTCAATGGTCAAATGCTTTGGGCAAATGGAACCTCATTCCTGACTAACACAAACAGCATGCAAAAGATCAAAGTCCTGATGTTACCTCTGAGATGGCTCTGGTCCTCCCCCTTCCTTTAGCTGCTACCTGTCCCCATTAAACAAACAAGAAATTTCCCACTGTCTGATTTTCTCAGCTAATGAGAGACATCCCAGTAGTTTATTAACTCAAACAAACTATGTTTCTACACATGGAGCAGTCAGTCTAGTTTGGTGGTTTCTTTGTGCCTAACCTACACCATGTCAACATATGTTTACATAAGAAGGCAAGAGGTTTCTGTTACCCAACCAGGATTCAGCCTTTATTAAAATTACTCAAAGAGCAATTATAGACAGCTTGGAACAAATTAAAAAAAATAGTGTCTACAAAGAATCTATTGCAAGAAGTTTGTAATAGCAATATGAAAATGGAAGGAGTAGAATGAAAGAGGAAGTAGGGAACAGAAAAGCCATAAATAGAGTGAATGGACCAAAAACTAGCAGATCTTCCTTCCTTTCTTCTTTCTCAAACCATTTATCTTTTCATTTATCTTTACATGTCTCCTACCCTTCTTCCATTCCTCCATCTATCTTTTCACATTCTTGTTTTCTTTCTTTATTGACAATCAAGGAAATATTTGTCACCACACTAACTTGTTGTCACCTAAATGTATAAGAACCTTAGAAACAAATGGAAATAAAGGCACTCTTTACAAAATTAGCATTTTTAAAGAGGACAAGACATAGATACAGCAAGAGCAAGAAATAGAAAAGGTGTTTCTAGTCACAGGGAGGTTGCACATATGAAACCATAGCTTTGTGGAATCATGCACAAGACCTGTGCAAGATCAAGCAAGACAAAATATTAGCCTAGAACAGGGAGATCTATATGAAGTCCCAACCCATATGAGAGGCTATGGAAATGGATAGCTTCCCAGAATTGAAGAGTTAGCTGTCCTTAATAGGGTGGCTTCTACTAGGGCTACCAACCTCCAGAGGATGCCACATACCTGACTGTTTAGGCAGAACTAATGGGACTCAGTGGGTTCAAAAATAATTAAGGAAAGCATACAAAGTTGGGTGTTTATGGAGTGGAAAAGTAGATATTAGAGGATATAGGGGTAAAGTAATGAATATGATTAAAATTCATTGTAGAAATTTGCAGAGAATTAATAAGAATATTTTAAATAGCTTACAAATATCACTGAACACCCAATTCACAGTTATAATAAATTACACATGACTTCACAAAACATGAAGAAGAAAAATAGTCTGATATCTTGTTTTAATGTTCTGAATTAAAAATTTCCTATGAAAGTTGCAATTGTGTTTTAAGTGATATGGCTCCATAGCATGTGACAATATGGTATAAACAATATCTACTTAAGAAAGATATATTTATAATGTGCTAACCCTATGTGTCATTTTACATACATATGAATTCTAAGGCAATGACAGTGAAGAAGAAAAAGAAAGAAATCCAGAGGGGGAAAATAGCCATTTTGTTTTCAAAGGGATAACAGTTAGAAGTAGCAGCTAAAAAGGAATGCATTCTCCTGTGGTATGCTAGAACAAGAATAAGAGACATGGGTGTGCTAAGAGGATTACACAGAAAATCATGTTTGAATTGTGAAGTGGAACCAAGTGGGAAATGAGTCAAAAGGAACATATTCTGTGCATTAAGCAGCACTTTATGGTATATTAAACAAGATTATATAGCATCCTCCACTGCCTGGAAAGCTCTGAGTATTAGATTCATTCACTGTGAATTATAAATGCTGTTTTTATGTCCAAGTATTTCCCTCCTGGGAAAGTTCTGGTTTATTTCTTTGTTTGTGATACAAAAGGGTTCAACAAAAGCCTTCTAAGAACTTAATTCACCAAAGAGCTCTTTGTATGTTAAAATAAACAACAACAAAACATTGGTATGTGGCCATTGGTTACAAAGGGGGTGTGTTTATTTGTTTATCTATTGATTTATTTACACAACTTGTGGGGAAACATTTTTTCTTTATATTATTTGTAAAAATACTTTTGTGAAATATGGATTCATCCCTGGTCAAATAATGTGAGGCAGAAAAATCTAAAGGAAATGAGTTAGTTTTAATGGGTTAGCTTCCAAAAATATGTTTACAGACTGTGCTGGCAAATTTTTATGTCAACATGACACAAGATAGGATCTTCTGGGAAGAAGAAATGTCAATGGACAATATGCCTCCAGAGAGTTGGCATGAAGGCAAGTATACTGGACATGTTCTTGATTGATGTTTGGCGGGGAAGAGCCAGCCCAATGTGGGTGGGGCCATCTCTGGGCATGTGGTCCTGGGTGTGTAAGAAAGTAGACTGAGCAAGTCATGAGGAATTAAATTACTAAGCATCACCTGACCTACAGGGCTTCTGAATCATCTCTTACTTTCAGGATCCTATCTTGACTCTTTTTACCTGAAATCCCTGGAAAATCAGCTATAAGTTGTAAAATTAAGTAAATCCTTTCATTCCCAGATTGCATATTATTATGGTCTTTTTTCACATCTATAGAAACCCAACTTACAGTAAAAAAAAAAAAAAAAAAAAAAAACAAACCTAACCTACTAGTTAATTACAAAAAATAAAAAAAAAGAATGACTTTACATGTAGTAAAATCACCATACTATGAATTTCTAAATAGACTAATGAGTATATTATTTGGATATATGAGAATGTTTATTTACTTCCTGAAATGTACATAACATAAAATTTTTCTTCAATTCAGATGCACTGTTGAATCTCATGTTGATGTTGTTTACTAATGATGTCCTGTTTTTCATTTTTGTGTATGTGTGTAAGCAAGTTTTATAATGTATTAAAAACCCACATATGTCATCATGAGAGCATCCCCTTATCATTTTCAATCCTGAAGATATTTGTGAAGTATATATGATTGTTTGAATGAGAATATTTTAAATAGCTTACAAATATCACTGAACACCCCATTCTCAGTTATAATAAATTGCAAATGACTTCACAAAACATGAAGAAGAAAAATAGTCTGATATCTTGTTTTAATGTTCTGAATTAAGATTTTCCTATGAAAATTGCAAATTGTGTTTTAAGTCTCCATAGGCTCATATATATTTGGTTTCTAATTTGTGGAATTTTTTGAGAAATAATATGAGAAGTATTAGGAGATGTGTCCTGTTGGAAGAAGCGTGTTACTGGAGATTGGGCTTAAAGGTTTCAAAGCTTATGTCATTTCTCCTTTAGCTAGTTTTCCCCCTCTCCCTCTCCCTCTCCCTCTCCCTCTCCCGCTCCCGCTCCCGCTCCCGCTCCCGCTCCCGCTCCCACTCCCTGTCCTCTCCCTTCCATCTCTCACTGTCTCTCCCTGTCCCCTTCCTCCCTCTCTCTCTCTCTCTGCCTTGTCCTTGTAGGAGAGATATGAGCACTTAGCTACTACTGTGTTCATCCTTCCCATGATAGTCTTGGGCGCTAACATTTTACAACTATGATCAACAGGGCACTGGTGGTGCACGCCTTTTATCCCAGCACTCAGAAGGCAGAGGTAGGTGGATTTCTGATTTTGAGGCCAGCCTGGTCTGATTTTGAGAGCCAGGTATATACAGAGAAATCCTGTCTCAAAAACAAAACAAAACAAAACAAAACAAAACAAAACAAAACAAAACAACCCAACCTAACCCAACCCAACTCAACCCAACCCAACCCAACCCAACCAAACCAACCCAACCTAACCCAAACCAAACCAAACCTAAACAAAACAAAACAAAACAAAAACACAAAACAAACTAACAAACAAAAAACCTACGATCCCCTAAATTAAATGCTTTCTTTTATAATTCCCCTTGATCATGGTGTTTTGTCACCACAATAGAAAGTTATTAAGAGAGAACAAATATAAAGGGAGCATATTTTTTTTTCCAATCCATTTCTAGGGCTTTATAGAAAATTTAAAAGTCAGGGCTTCCAAACCAAAAATAAATAAATAAATAAATAAATAAATAAATAAATAAATAAATAAAATAATTTGCAAATGAGACAAATAAATTAAATTTAAAAGCACCAGTTACATGAATAAACAAACAAATAACAAAATCCAGTTGAATAGGAAAGAAAAAGCTTGTATAGCAAAAAGATGAGAAAGCCCCAGATCATGCTTCCTAAGAAGGAAGGAAAGTGAACTGGGAGAAGAAAGAATTCCCTACCCTCTGTAGCTTAAAAAACAAAACAAAAGACAAAAACAAAGACAAAAACAAACAAACAAACAAACAAAGCAAAGGGTCTTAGTTGGTGAATCCTTTTCTATAGGAGGAGCTCAATTTTTTGTGATAAATCCTCATTCAGTCACTTGAATAAAGCAGACAATAGTGAACACAATTGAAATAGTTTCCTCACCACTCTAGGGATTAAATTTCAATACAATCTTCAGAGGACATGAATGCACTGCCTGGTGTTGTTTCCTGTTAATGAAATACCATCGACTAAAGTAAAAGTGAATTAATTTTGAGCTTACCTGTTACATGTCAGAAACATTAAAGTAATGCTTTCTTTAACTTCTATTGTTAAGCATCTATTGACAAGCTGAAATAGTCCATTGTGCAAGAGAAACATTTGCTTTTTGTTAGTTGTATAAAACAAAATTCTTCCAGTGCTTGGAAATTTTCTTTTCTATGAAACAAAGAAGGTAATTTAGCCTATACTATGGACCAATGAGTAGAAATGAAGCAAAATTACGTCTTTTCTGTGAATACATATATAAGAGCAAAGAACAAATGAATCCAAGATGCTTTGGACAGAGTTATTATCTCTTTTGTCTCATGAATGCCCAAAGTGTTTTTTAAAAACATAGAGCTTCTATTGTTTAAGTCAATAAATCATTGAGTATGAATGGGTTGTTCTACTCTTCACATAACATAATTAACAAACTAAACAGAGTATGTAACAGATCCAGGTGTAGAGATGATGTTTATTTAAAAATAGGACTACTTCCAGTGATTTGATTTGTTTTGAATTATAATTTTCTGGCGATGAAGATAGATCTAGATTGCAAAGTGAGCTCCCTTTGGGTGAGGTTAATTTTGCTTGTCTGACAGTGAATCACTGTATTCCCTTTCCCCATGAATGGCCTGTAGTTTTGATTTCATCTTCTTCCTTTCCATGCTCTCTTTCTTCCCTCTCGTCCTTTCCTTCCCTTTCCTTTCTTCTTTTCTGAGCACTGTCTGAGCACAATACTCTACAATTTTTATTTTCTTTTGAACAAATATCTCAAAATCATCTTTACAGTTAAATAATTCACTATTGCTACATGACAAATACTTTCACCAAATATAAAATGTACAAAGCAAAAAGAATATATATCATTTTTTCCCATATGAAACTTAACCTTTTAATGCTAGCCAGGCTTGATTCTGGCTGGCTTCATCCACAAATGTAAACATCCTTCACTTTGAGGTAATCATAGGATACCAAGAGAACACCAATCCAGTCAAGTATTCAGAATGATAATCTATTCAACATTGCTCCTCCAAACACATAGACACAGACACATGCATGCATGCATTCATGCATACACACCTACTCACACCTTTATAAAAAAGAAAAACAGAAAAAAACGAATTCATATTTAATGCAAACCATCCATGATAGCTAATATTTAGAGGAACTCACTTCATACAGGGTGAGAGTATCAAAAGTAATTTTTAAAAAGACAGTTTTTCTCTATCTCTGGCTATTCTCAAATGAATAAGACTGAGACTAAGATTCATTTCATTAGCTTACAACACAATAACTGGAAAGTCATGATCTATTCTAATCCTTTAAAATAATCTGGCTACCTTCCAGCCAAAATTCCCATATGCTTGCATTTCAGTATTGGACTGGATCTGTGGGCTTCAGGTGTTCTTCCTCCATGGTCATGTCTCTCCTAACACATTCTTCATGGAGAAATCCCTCTTCTTCCTCCCCAACTTCTTGATGCCCCCATCACTCCTCTGGCTGACAGTAGTCCTGCCCTAGTCTCTCTTTTTCCCAACTATTGGCTGATCAGCTTTTATTGACAAGTCAGAGAGTAAATGAGAAACGATGTTTACACAAACTTGAAACAGGTGATACTTAGAATGCCATTACAATGCAATTTCCAAGAATGGGAGCAGAGAAATAGGCAATTGGTACAAGGATAATCTTCACACAGTGCAAAAATCAACCAACCAAACAAACAAAAATCATGCCTACAGAAGAGCAAATCTCTTTGAAAATAATCAAGCACTTATTGTTTTTTTGACTATAAGTGAATCATTCACTACTCTTTCCTTAGTACATAAATTCTACTTGATTCAGATTGTAAAGTTGATAGATAAAAAATAAGTTAACAAGAGAATGAAAGAAATAAATAATAAAGATCATTGGGTGAAACTTCCTTCCACAACCTTTTCCCCATCCACCATCCCCTTTCCTCTGAGCGAATGGTGAACCCTTGGTTATGCCCCTCATTCTGGCACACCAAGTCTCTTTGTGGCTAGGTGCATCATTCTTTCCCACTAAGGCCAGCCAATACAGCCCAGTTAGAAGAACATATCCCACAGACAGGCGACAGCTTTTGGGATAGCCACTGTTCCAGTTGTTCAGAGTCTACATAAAGACCAAGCTGCACATCTGCTACATATTTAAGGGGAGGCCTAATTAGCTTTATCTGAAATAGCCAGAACCTGGAAATATCTCTATATCCCTCAACTGAAGAATAGATAAAGAAAATGTTGTACATCTACACAATGGAATACTATTCAGCTGTTAAAAACAAAGATATTAGGAATTTTGAAGACAAATGGACAGATCTTGAGAATTTCATTCCTTTATATAAAAATTATATTTCAATCTTATTAATACTAAACCTTAAATGAAAAACACAGTTGTCAAAAAGCCACCCCTATGAATTTCCTAGCCAAATGGATGGACCTGGAGGGCATCATCCTGAGTGAGGTAACACATTCACAAAGGAACTCACACAATATGTACTCATTGATAAGTGGATATTAGCTCAAAACCTAGGATACCCAAGATATAAGATACAATTTGCTAAACACATGAAACTCAAGAAGAATGAAGACTGAAGTGTGGACACTATGCCCCTCCTTAGAATTGGGAACAAAACACCCATGGAATGAGTTACAGAGACAAAGTTTGGAGCTGAGAAGAAAGGATGGACCATCTAGAGACTGCCATATCCAGGGATCCACCCCATAATCAGCTTCCAAACACTGACACCATTGCATACACTAGCAAGATTTTATCGAAAGGACCCAGATGTAGCTGTCTCTTGTGAGACTATGCCGGGGCCTAGCAAACACAGAAGTGGATGCTCACAGTCAGCTATTGGATGGATCACAGGGCTCCCAATGGAGGAGCTAGAGAAAGTACCCAAGGAGCTAAAGGGATCTGCAACCCTATAGGTGGAACAACATTATGAACTAACCAGTACCCCTGAGCTCTTGACTCTAGCTGCATATGTATCAAAAGATGGCCTAGTCGGCCATCACTGGAAAGAGAGGCCCATTGGACACGCAAACTGTATATGCCCCAGTACAGAGGAACGCCAGGGCCAAGAAAATGGGAATGGGTGGGTAGGGAAGTGGGGGGAGGGTATGGGGGACTTTTGGAAATGTAATTGAGGAAAATATGTAATAAAAAATATTTTTAAAAAGCCACCCCTACTGTACTCTGCATTCTGTAGGACTAGAGTGCTCCATGATGATGAAATCATTTTACCTATTTAACTGAAGTGAAGCTTAACATTTATTTTTATTCTAAGCTCCTTGCTCTTCAATAAGGCATGTACTAATATATCAGAGTAAATAATCAGTTTTAACTAGAGGAAATTTTGCCTCCAAAATTCTTAGTTGTAAATGTCTAGATTCATTCTGCCAAGACATGTATATGGGGGTGGAGGGGTATGTGCATGCATGTGTGCAAGCATGTAACAGGTATGGAGGGAAGGACACTGACATGTAATGCATGAAGATCTATACTAAAATGTAAAGGATAGTTTTCCACATTATAATTTTTTTTGAAATGTCAATAATATATTGGAAATGTGTTGGAAGAAGGTTGTTGGAGTCTGCGGCACTATATCTTGAGTGTATTGTAATAGATTTCCAGAAACTGTGGAACAAGGGATAGTTCTTATTGTATTTCTAAATGTGATAAGATGTGAAAGAAAGCTGAGAGAAAATGTTAGGTGGGGGAAGTAAAGGGAACAAGGGAAGAGGAAAGAGAGAAAGCGAGAGTAAAACAGAACCATTTCGAATAGGACCCTCTAGAATGTATCAGAGACCTAGGAGTTCAGAGACTCTTAGGATTGAAAGGGCGGGACCTTAGATGAAACTCCTGAATCAGGTGAGGGAACTTGTAGTATCCATCTCCAGTAGAAAGTTAGGGCATCAAGTGGGGGGATGAGGTTGCCATTCCACAGTCAAAAACTTGACCCAGAATTGTTCCTGTCTAAAAGAACTCCAGGGACAAAACTGGAGAAGAACATGAGGGAAAGGAGGTCCAGTGTGGGATCCAGCTCAAGGGGCGGCTCCAAGACCTGACACTATTAATAATGCTTTGGTATGCTTACAGACAAGAGCCTAGCATGATTGTCTTCTGAGAGAGAGCAACACTCTGACTGAGAAAGAGTTATACCCAGTCAATGGACTGAAGCCAGGGACCCCTGTGCTTGAATTAAGGAAAGGCTCTCTGAGGAGGAAGGTGACCCCATAGGAAGACTAGTAGTTTATAATTAACCAGGACCTCTGAGATGTCTCAGTCACTGAGCCACCAACCAGGCAGCATACATTAGCTGGTGTGAGCAACTCCCTCCCCACCAACTCTCCTCCCCCTATGAATAGCTGAGGATTGCCTGGTTTGGCATCAGTGAAAGAAGATATGCCTAATCCTAGAAAGAATTGAGGCTCCAGGGAGTGGGGAGGCCTGCCAGCGGCGGGAGAGGGGTGGGTGAGTGGGGGGAATGGGGACATCCTCTTAGAGACAGGGGGAGGAAGGAATGGGATGAAGAACTGTTGAAAGGCAGACTGGGAGTGGGGTAAAGACTGGACTGTAAAAAAAAAAGTAATATTAAAAAAATAAAAGAATATCATGTCAGTGATCTCAAATGCAGATTTTTTTACTCTTAAATACCTTCATTTTAAGTTGTTACTTTCCCTGTAAACTTGCAAATTTTCATCAGTGGTTTTCAAATACAAAGGGATCATTTGAAGAGGGTCAGCAGAATTGGCTCAGTAAGTACAGGCACTTGCCTCTAATCCTCTTTACCTGAGTTCAATCCTTGGGACCCAGAAGAAGGAATTAAATAATATGCCTCTCCAAGTTGTTTTTGTTTCTACACACATGCAAACACACACAAACACACACACACACACACACACACACACACACACACACACACACACACACACACACACACTGAACCATCTGAAATGCAGACAAAGAAACTAGACGCTCAGGAATTGTTAAGTTTATTTCTACTTTTTTTTTTAAATCACAGTTCCACAAATGTATAATAAATTTTAGTAACTATTAAGTATTGCCTATTAACTATTTAGATGAGTGATCTCTCTAGTAATATAAAAAGAGACAAGTTGGAGGCTTTTGATAATTTTGTGTGTTCTGCAGGAGATACAAAGTTTAAAGGTCTTATCCCTGTCCAGGGAGTAGCATCCAACTCTACCTTGATTATATCACACTAATTAATTGTTTCAGCTTTGCTGTTACCCTTTTCTTGTGGTAATACCTTGGAAGAGGTATATAACATCATGTAACGTTATGCAAGGATAAATGCTACCATTTTAATATACATGAATAGATAATATTAATAATATTACCTTGTATGAGTAAATTGAATAAATGGTTAAGAAATAAATTTTAACCTTTCATCTGTTTTTAAAAACTATTTATTTATATTATTCATATGGGTGTTTTGCCTGTGTGTGTGTGTTTGTGTACCACAATACATGCCTTCCTATTGTCTGCGAAGACTAGAAAAATATTTCAGATTATCTGAAACTGGAGTTACAGATACTTGTGAGGCACAGTGTAGATAATGGAAACCAAACCTGGGTTTTCTGAAAGAGCAGCAAATGATCTTCATCATCAAGCCAACTCTGAAAATCTCACATTTATTTTTACTAGAATTCAAGAAATAGCTGATTTGTTTTCTTTGTGCTAAGCAGGGTTATCTTGGATGTGGTGACTCACATGACAAAATGACACATTCTGGGGGTTGGATCTTTAAACTCAGTTCAGTTTCCTTAAAAATATTTCCCATCTATCCAAGAAACTGAAAATAAAACGAGGAGAGCGAGATGAAAAATGGAAGAAGAAAAGGAAGTGGAAAAGAAAAGTGGCAATGAGAACAAGATGTGTCTATGTGTTTTATTTAAGTAGTATGATGTGTGAATAAGAAATTAAGGAATGTGTATATAAAGAGTGGGTGCTTTCCCAGCCTCTGAGTTTATTCAAACAATTATCAACTCATAAAATAGCCATCCCAGGACTTATTCTTTTTTAACTTTATAAGATGATAACATATCATCACACAACATAACACAAGCTTTATGTGTTATCAATATGATAACACATAACGTTCACACATGAAACTTTTCAGTGTGTGTGCACTATAGTGTACTATCATTGATTTAATTTTGTTTTATGGGACTGTGGATTAAACCTGGGCTTCCTATTTGCTAGAAGACTGCTCTGTTACTCAGAGGTGCCTGCAGCTCTTATACATTTTACATATTAATAGCCCCGGAATAGAAAGGTGTGATGAATCCCACTGTGTCTGTGAAGAGGCTGCAGTTTATACATTTTGGAATTGTCTCTAGGTAACTCAGCTGAGAGTGAGAAGTAGACATTGGAGCACACCCACCAGACAGGCTGCCAGTGTCTAATTTACCCAGGGGTCTACCCCATGATTCATGGTTGCTTTCCTAATGCCTGGTTACTTCTCTGGTTTAAGAGCACGACCTCAGAAAGAAGCAGACTTGGAAACATTGCTTGAAGGAAGACTGAGATTTATACGCACTTAGGATGTGTTGTTGGCTGTGGTTTCTGCAATAGGACTGGAGTTATGAGCTTTCTCTCAGGTACTGTAGGGTAAGGAATTTAATGGTGTGTTTTCTATGTATTCTTCTGACTCAGAAATTAGGTGATTGCTTTATTCCTACCTGTGAAAATTTCCCAGCATTATTCTGTTCTGGCTTCAATTTTAGAACTATATTCTTTTTGAAAATAAAAAAAGATTAGTATATAAACTAATGGATTTTATTACACTTTCCCATAAGTTCCATAGACTTTCTTATTATTCAGCCTTCTGTCTGAATAATGTCTTGACTTCCTCCTACTCTGTTCTTCCTGGTCCCATTTTTCCCCACAAAATCCTCCCTGCAGCTTTAATGTCACATGCTCATCATTAGCTTCATTTTCCCCTCTGCCTTCCCTTTAAAAATCAGAGTTGGAGAGATGGCTCAGAGTTAAGAGCAATTATTGTTCTTCCAGATGTCCTGAGTTCAATTCCCAGCAACCACAGGGTGGCTCACAACTATCTGTAATGGGATCTGATGTCCTCTTTTGCTATGTCTGAAGACAGCTAAAGTGTACTCATATAAGTAAAATAAATCTTTAAAAAATATCTTCCTCTACTTTAATGGGCCCTCTTATTTTCAGAAAAGCACACACACACACTTTTGATTTAGTTTCTCAGCTTAGAGTATCTGAGATTAGTTTTGGGGGATCGTTGCCAGGCTGTGATTTCTGAATCTAGAAATGACAGGACTTGGTCCTGCCTACCCTGTGACTATGAAATTTCTTATGCCCTTGCTTCAACACTAAGGAAACTCTTCCAGGGCTATCATTCCCAAGGTTCTCTGCTGTACCTTTGCCAAGTTCACGGTTCTTATGAATTTTAGCAAAAGTAACATCTTATTAAAAGTGTATAACCACCACTAACATTATATGTACTCAGTTATATATTATATTATACATATTATACTTATGTATTATTCATATACATTTACAATTATTCTTTTAACAATAATTAATGATAAAGAGGCCATGAACTTGAGAGAGAGCAAGGAGGGGTATATAGAATAATTTGCAGGGAGAAATAAGTAAAGGGAAATCATATCATTATAATATGAAAATTGTAATAGAAATAGCTTAAAATATGAATTACTGAATATTTTATATTAGCTATCTCAGTGTAACCTCATAAAATGATTTTTAATATTTTTAAATTGAGATATGTAAAGAACATTGAAGAAAACCTGTAGAATCTAATATATGATACTGACATCTTTAGCTTACATTGTTTTTAGTTTTAGTCATAAACCCAAATATCTTTTAGCAATTATTTTATTGTTTTTCTAACACTCTCTTCAGAAGTAGCACACTTCATGACATTTTCATATCTTAAATAATACATACTTTAATAATTACATTTTATTTATTTACTTAGCATGTGCATGGAATGAAGATGTACTCCTGTAAGCCATGGCATAAATGTGGAGATCAGAGATCAATTTGTCCAATTGGTCCTCTTCTCCCATTATGTGGGCTTTCAGGGTCAAACTCAATGTGCTCAGTTTTGACACTGCGCACCTTTATCTCATAAGCCAACTTGCTAACCATGTGTTTACTTTTAAAGGAACTTCTATGTAATACTTGCAAAGCATGCATATGTTTATGCATATACTTGTGAAAATTACTATTTTTTTATTCATAGGTGTGTCTTAGGTTTGTTATTCATAATATTGTTTACTTATAGGTGTCATAGGTTTGTTTGTGGCTAGTTTGTTCGTTTGTTGTTGTTTTGAGAGAGGGTTTCATTACATATCTCTGACTGGCTAAAACCTCACTATGTAGAGAAGACTGGCTTTCAACTCATGGGACTCTGCCTGCCTTTGTTTCCTAAGGGCTAGGACTATAGGTAAGATCCCATACCTGGCCTTTATGGTTGTTTTATATATCTGCCTACATGGGTAATTTATGTCTTTTTATTTTCACTCTATATTAATTTCATACATACTTATGATGAGGATAATATAGGAATATATGAATATAATGAATTAGTATACTACATAAAATATGTATGTGGGTGCTGGAGTGACCATTCAGTGATTAAAGTACTGGCTACACTTCCAGAAGAATCTGGTTGAATTTCCAGAAACCACATGGTCACTCAAAAGTGTTAAGTACCATGTGGCCAACACCTTCCTATAGCTTCCTCATATACTGCATACATACATGGTACACAGACATACATGCAGACTATATGTATATATAAAATATAATATATTTATCACATGTTTGAAAAGGAATATTTATGTGTGGATGTGTGCCTAAATATGTGTGTGTGTGTGTGTGTGTGTGTGTGTGTGTGTGTGTGAAGACATTCAGTTACTTGGTATCTTTCAACTAGTGAGTACAATTTTATATTACTATTACAGATTAGCCACATTTTATTGTTTTATTCATCTTTTTTTTTTTTAACCTTCTGAGTGTCTTCATTTACTCTTATATTTCTTTTGAAGAATCTTGGACTCAGTAACGTAGTTTGTCTGACTAATCATTCCAGCAAAAGAGAACTTAGCTTTCAAAATAAAACCTGCTTGCTTCAAAAGAAGTAGGGCTTTGTATACCCATCTCCTTCCTTCAACTTCCCATGTCGTTTCAAGACACATGCAAAGAAATAGGAATGTAGGCCCACATGCTGAGATCTCAACATTGAATTTATCTATACTACATCCCTATCCTTGTGCTTTGTGAGTTAAATTGCAAATGAGATTGAAGGAACTCCAAAAAAAATGATGACATTATCTTATTGAGTATTTCTATACATCTAGGAATGCTTGACATAGCTTGAAAAAACAATAGGCATGATACATTTGAAAGAAATAACACTATTTCTAAATTAGCATTATACTAAATCTTTCCGAAATACTATTACAGAATAGTAACAGTAATACTAATATTGTACTAACTCCAACAGAGAAAATGAGTCACTTGCTGTTATCCAGGTAGGAAAGGGAGTCTAAAGACAGACTGATATACTCACAGAATAACAGTGAACAGTGGGAAAGCTGGCACGATCCAAGTTGACACTAACAACTTATGCCAGCTTCTGTTGCTGCCTTTACACAGAGCTCTGAGCAAGAGGCTCACAGTTAGCTGCTGATCATATGCCTGTAATCCTATTTTCATGATCTCTTGCTAAGTAATCAGCGGGGGGAACTGATATATACAGGGATTCTGTATAGAGTAAAATCAAGAATGCTTCTTAAAAGCCTTACAGTTTATATTTTTCTTTGTTCTTTTGATGATAAAATTAATATTTACTTAAAAATAAAACATTATTAGTTACTATATACCTCATAGTCTTGATCTTTTTTTCCATTAAGTTACTTATTTATTCACATTACACCCTGATCACAGCGTCCCTCCCTTCCCAGTTCCCCTCTTACACAGTCCTGCCCCACACTCCTCGAACTTCCCTTCTGAAAAGAAGGCGTTCCCCTCTGAGTACTAACCTACTCTGGTGCCTCAAGTCACAAGGCTCATTTAACGTTTTAGCTAAGATTGCTCCAGAAATCACTATATAGTTTGGGCTTCATATTCATGACAGGCATCCTTCCTCACCCGCACAACTATATCAAATCCTAAAATAGTATAGGATTATCTATATACTCATAATTTCTTAAACTACAGATTGAAGTCCATCATTCAAGCATACTGAATGATGAATTTTAATGCTCAAAATAAGGCAAAAGGAAATATATCCAAGCTCAAAGTAGCTATTTAATATGTCCCTTTGGGATTGAATAGCCTGGAAGAAAGCTAAATCCTAGATATTTATCATAATATTATTTGTGTTGTTAAAATTAGATTTGTACAAGCACTTGAAGCATCAAAATAAAAATTGCAGGAAATTATCCAACTGATAAAAGTCAGCTATAAGAATGAAGTAGGCTTGTGTCTAGCCCTTTCCTTTCCTGTAACTTTAAAACATGAGTTAAGAAATGAACAATGATCTTCCTTAGGGAAGGGGCATATCTTCCAAAGTACCTGGTGGTTTTCCCGTAGGCTGTGTCTAATGGCCTGGAAAATTAGAAAGGAATGGATATAATTGGTGTTTTGTGGTTGAAAGAGCTGCAGGCCAGTAAGGCTGACTATCCGAAGCTCTCATAACCTGTTGAGAAGACCTGCACTGACCTGGCAGGGTCATTTTGTAGACCCTCCAACAAGACACAAAATTAAAAAATAAAAAGCTAAAAAAAAAATGCCCCTCTGGCTTTCTTATTCCACAATATTACATTCAGTTTTAACTCGGAAACTTCAAAATGGAAACAGAATCTTAAAATAGAAGTGTTAGAGTGTGGTAATTCTGAGATTAGGACTTGTCACCAGAAAAATTTCTCTGTCTAGCAAATCCCACTGGTTTGTGAGTCACAGGACAGCATCCACATCCTGAGTACATGATTTATCTTGTCTCTCATGGAAAAAATAATACTCTGAGCTCTTGAAAAAAAATGTGAATGTATATCAAATGGATGTAATATACTATGAACTTGACTCTTATCTACAAGATGTCATAGTGGATGACTGGAAATACATACCCAGAGGTACAAAGGAATCTAGTACTAGAGGGGATCCTGACTATGATGAGTTCTTAATAGGACACTTCCAAAGCCGGGCAGTGGTGGCACACGCCTTTAGTCCCAGCACTCGTGAGGCAGAGGCAGGTGGATTTCTGAGTTCAAGGCCAGCCTGATCTATAGAGTGAGTTCCAGGGCAGCCAAGGCCACACAGAGAAACCCTGTCTCGAAAAAGAAAAAAAAAAAAATAGGACACTTCCACAGATAAGAGAGAAAGTGACATTCCTTTTCCAGAGGTAAAGAGCCAATAGGAAGATAACATGAGATTTATTATGAAAGCTTACCATATTGTTATAAAGGCAGAGAAAACATACAACCTGCCATCTGTAAGCAGAAGTAGGAAAAATTATCATGGAATCCTCCTGAATGACTCTGAAAGACTAAATCAAAGTCAAACAAGTTGGCCAATTTCTAAACCCAGTTGAAGGCCTATGACTTATGTGTCTATGAAGGCTCTGATTTGTGTGGTCATGAGAGGAAAGAGGTGCATGTCTCTCCTTTATTTTTGTTATATTTAAACCTCCAATAGGTAGTTCTACAAGGTATCAGACCATGGGCTACTCTATTGAAGTTGTCACATAAAATCAAGCATTGAAGAATAATTGATAGTAACTAAATAACAGTAGTATCCTGTCCCGCGGGATTCAGTTATTCGTGGGTGCGAGGGGCACCGCAAACCTGGAAGGAGATGGGAGCAAAAGAAAGAGGAATAGGAGACCAGGAAGGATACTTATGGAGGTCTTGTTTATGGTGCTGAGGTGCCTTCTTTTTAAAGAATACATAGCAGGGAATATGGGAGGGGTCGAGGGAGAATTATACAAAGAACAAAGAAATGGGCAATTGCTGACATGGGGGGCTGAAGTCAGGCGCCAAGCAGCAGGTACTTTGCATCTTATCTCCGGAATATTGATCCTCCTTCACAGCCTTGGGTATCAAGCTGGGCTCAGGCGCAGCTCATGTCCTTGGATGTCATGGGAAGAGATAGGGAAGAGGGGACTGTTATTCAAATTTTACAGCCTTAGGTGTTAGGAACGGAATAAGGAGGAAGGAGGTGGCAACCAGCTCTTAGCACAAGGTCCTTTGGCCTGTTAGGGAGATTGTGAAGGGCTCACTTTCTCACGGGATGGTCTCTGACACAGGAGAATTACAAGTGCTCATTCTTGTTAGCCAAATGTAAATCCCCATTAAGAAAATTATGTTATTAATGAGATAAGATGTCAAAAGCCAATTTCCAGATGTGTGCTATGGTGTAATTGTCATTGCTTTGTAAAAGAGATGTTGAGCACTGAATGTCTTATGCAAGACCTGGTTTGACTTGTATGGCAAGGAGTAGAAAATACACCCAAGGTCAAATTAAGCCCCACCTATGGCTTTCAGGATTGAAAAGAAGTTCAGGATGTCTTCTTGCCTAAGAGTATCATGATTCTACTGATACCTGAAGCCAGTGAACAAACAAATTGCTCACCTGGAGATCCCAAAGCTATATCTATATTTGTATTGTTTCTTCATATCAGAAATATTTCTAGGATTGTGGTAACAATTCTAGAGATTTCCTTTCTTTACCTGAATCTGATAAGATGCATGCTTCAAGAACAACCTCTATTCTGTTGCAAAAGTGTAAGACTTCATGTTTAACTTCAATGCACCTTCATCAACTACTCTAAATCTGCTGTGTTCTTAAAGTCTAGCCAAGAATCTTGAATGGGATCATGTCTATCTATTCTCTTGGTACTCTTCTAAAAACCTTCCACAAACCATTTCATTACATCCAGGAAATAGTTCTATGGCACTTCCTAACTCAGTGGTTTGTAAGCAAGCACAGACAAGGACATTTGTAAGAGCCGAAAAGCAATTCTGGGAAGTAGAAGATTCAGAATTCTCTTAAAGTCAATATTGAAAGAGCATTCCCATAGAGCCTGACAGCCTTGACTATTATTCCTGGTGTATCTAACAAAGACAAAGATTTTTGTGGAGAGTCTACTTCCTTCAACAACGTGATTTTCAGCCCTCAGAGCCCACTGAATCCCTGCTTGGTCTTTTATGTCTTTACAGATTCCCTACTTTTCGTACAAAGTTAATTTATTTTCTGGGTTTTTTTTCCTTATTTGTTTTCAATATTTGTTTCTGTTTTGATCCCTAATACCACTATCAGTTTACACTCTACTATGCACAGAAACAAATTATTTTTCCTCCTACCACATTGATAAAGTATAATTTCATTTAACAATATGCTATTTTGACTTTAATAAGCATTCCCAAGAAGTCCTGTCTTACAGAGTTAGTCACCAGTCCATGGTACCAGTAAATGGTGGATCGGGCCTAGAATGAGGACATTTGCTAGAAGACAATGATCTCAAGAGTGAGGACACTTGTTAATGAACCTTGCCTCTTCTAAGGTGATGCCAGACAAATATTCTATATAATTTATTTAGACTTAATATAGGAAGGTAATGGTCTTAGGAAGTCTGCAAGTTATAACTCAATGGCATTTTCCTTAAGAAGTCAAACTGAAATGACATTTCCCATTAGAGTGTTTTGTAATAGTATATTCAATATTTAAAACTATATTTTTCCAAATCTTTTAAGTTATCAAGAAGTTAAATGCACATCTATTATCTGTTTTTATTTAATTAGATATCAGATTATAGAGCGTGGAAATTCCCTTAGCTATCCCCAGCACATAAAATATTGACATAAGATAAATTAAGAATACAATATGTATGCACTTGTTTTAAGATACCAAATTACACACATAAATTTCCTTATGATAATCTATTGCCTGTAGTGTTCTTAATGTGATTGTGTAAAATAACATAAAATGGTTTAAAACAATATAAAGGTTGTGCATTTATTTTATTTTAGTGGGGTTTTCTCAGAGTACATTCAGTGTTCTTAAGAATAGTAATATTGGAAATGTTTATTCTGACAACTGGAAAAATATTTCTAACGTTTCCTAGAAAAAATGAATATTACCTAATGGAACCATTTTTTTTTCTATTTAACACTTGCCACCCTTCAAAGAAAATAAAACTCTGAATATAAAGAACACATTAAAGCAATAAGTTATTATGCCTGGCTGTCAGGCTTATTAATGCTTAATTCAAATCAACTTCCAGGAACAACTGAAGAAAGCAATGGAGACGAAAAAAAAAAAAAAAATCCATGAGTGGTGGTTGAAAGAAAACAGAAGGTGTAATCAAGGCTTCATTCTTTCCTAATCTATACCAAACTCTGTGCAGTGCCGGGTTTGGCTTTGTTACACAGTGCCTTAATTCACAACTTCTGACATAATTCATTATCTTCTTTCAAAGGAAAAGTCTTTTAGTTCTGTGCTTTACCAAAGCATTATGTGGGCAGAGCTTAAAGAGATGCAGCTGGGCTGGAGAGCTTCGATGTCTGGGGAAACTGTTCTCACCCACGCCTGTCTCCTATGCACAGACACAGCCTCAGCCTCTGTGCCTGTGTACAGATAATGATAACAATGACAACGTCACTGTACTGGAGTCGTGAGTTAGCAAATTAAGGCACATGCCTCCCATCACTCCCTGCAAACAGAACATAATTCTTCTTTGATTCAGACTTTTAGAAAACTCAAACAAATGAAGCCTAACCACATACTGGAGGTCGGTGCCCATTTGTTGTGTGTGGCTTGCTTCTCCTGAATTCATGCTTTGTTAAGAAACATTATTTCCTCCCACTCTTAAAGCTTAACATTTCCAAAACTGGGACAACTGCCTCCTGGTTGTACATTTTTCAGCTTTTGATGACATGGAATAGGGGAGGTAAAATATACCTGCCATAACTCTCTAGTGGCAACTGAAGAATTACCCAAGACCTTCACCAGGCTGAGTTTCTCCATTTGTGCCTCTGAGTTTAGGACTAGAAAATTTACACTATTGAATCTATTAGTCACACATATATGTCACCAAACACAAAAGGGAAGAAACATTTACTCTGAGGTACAAAGGGACTTAGAGTCAAGTCTTAATCATTCATTAAGTGTCATACTCTGTCTCAGTATTCATCAGTATACCAGAATTATGTCTGACTTAGAGACTTTACATGAAATCTAAATCATATAACTCAGAGAAGAATAAAATACTTCCTTGCCTAATTGATATAGGTTCTATAACAATTAATGAGTAATTATTACATAGAGCTTTATTAATGGCTGACAAAATTCATTCAGAATGAAACACAATGACAAAGTACTTTGGTAATGTTAAGCATGGAATCACTCTCCTAATTTGAACCCACTATTGCCTAAATATTTTTTACTGTAGATATTTTGGAAGCTTGCCTTTACTAGAGAAGAGGGCATAGAGAAACAAGATGCTTGCTGCTCTAAGTGAGCTATATAAGGTATTGAGACATGTTAGTGGAATATTACTGCTTATTCCAAGTGACAATCGATACATAAAGAGTGTTTATTGTCTGCATTGATACACACTTTGTTTTCAGATACAGAAGATTAATGTGGCCTAAATTGCAACAATGATTTCCATATCTCACTATATAATCATTTCTTCTAATGTGTTAAATCAGAGTTTTAAAGCCGCCACTAAGTGATATTGTGGTGCATTTAACATTGCATCCTTTTTTTTTTCCTTGAATTGATTTATAAGTCTGTTAACTTATTAAGCCATTTACACTAAAATTTTGAAAAATCTCAATCATTTAAAATAAACATGACATTAAATAGTAAGAATTAATAACACTCTCCATTGTGGCAAAGCTGTCTGCTCCTTGTCTGGCTGCCTGACTCCTTATGGAATTAAGAACAGGATGACTTGAGACTACACCTCTAGAATAGCTAAAGCTATTTCTGGAAAGAGAAGCCCTCTCCATTATTGAACTTTGACTATTTGGTACTTTTAGATTAATTATTGTTGTGAATGGAGTTGGCATCAAGGAAACCATGAAAATTAAGGACTGCGTAGATACAGGCTCCTTGTATATTCAGGCCACTAAGCCATAATCAAACCACAGTTAAGGGAATCTAGATATTTATTTTGGTATCCTAATAATACAAGCCAGTAGTGAGTGGGTTTTCACTGGGGACTGGGAGTTCCAGTTTCTATTACCTTATTTAACTGAAGCATTGAAACTCCTTCAGGTCACATGACTATGGTCAGCACTATACCAATGGATGGTGCACCAAATTTTCCCTTTCTTTATATAATGAGCTCATCTCAACCAATGTTTGTGAAGAACTTTTCTACACAGTTGTGTATCCCTTACTAAAATGTTGCAAATTCCAGGTGCTCTTGGATTTTGTAATATCAGCATACCCATCATGTAAAACCTCTTTTAGCCAGATGAAATTGATTTTCTGCTATCTTTACTGGGAGGACTCTGCTCCTTGCAGACTTCTGGAAAAAGTTCTTTAGTCTGTTTACCTCTCCAAGGGGCAACACACTACATGAGAGCTCACATCTAAAAACATGAGCAGTGACAGAACACAAATGAGTGGGTAAGTTAGATGTCACAGCCACTTACAATCTAATCTCCAAGTGACATCCTGTCATGAACATGAGTCACTGGATACACTTCCACAGAAGCATGAGTAACCGGAATTGAGAAACACTAAGGACTCTGTCAGGAATTGGCTTAAAACAGAAAGCAAGTCCTGCTTTGGCTCTTTGAGAGACTGGGAAAAAAAAGGATATCTGGGATTCAACTGAAAACATACTGGGTATGGCCAGAACAATATTAGAGCGGTGCAGCCACTGCAGATTGAATGAAGAACCCATCCCTGGCATCACTTACCTTCAAGGGCCTGTTCAGGTTTGCAGCATCATAACCCATTGTCTTCTGGGTGACTGAAGCACAGAATCAAAAGGCTGCACTTCAACCTCTGTTCTGTGGACTCACAGGGAGAGAGCCATACTTGGTTATCATCAATATTACTATAAAACCTTCCAATTCTGAAAAATAAAATGTTAATTCTCTTTAAATAGGTATACAATTAGTGAATAAATTAGATAAAATACAGGGTCAGGAAAGAAAAGTTAGTAACTTTACAAAATTTTCTCAAATTTCAGTAGCTTATGAAGTCCAGTGTCCATGCAAGTTTAGTTAAGAATAGCTGAGAAATAGATGCGCTCACACAATCATATACTATCTTATGTTACTATATTAATGACTGATCTAGAATTGAATTATGGGGTTGAAACTTAGGGGTGTAATAAAGGACCTTAAAATACTGAGAGTGACACATTGAGATCAGACAGCTCTTTGTTTTGATAAAATATATTGGAAAGGGTATAGATACATATAGGTATGTGAAAAGTGACAAAGGCATGATTATTAGGAAAAATAATAGAAAAAATTTAAGAAAATCCAAGAAAATCTTTAAATGGAAACTGCTCAGGGCAGTGGTAAGATTTGAATGATTTGTCTGCAGTCTGTGTGGTTGAAGCCCGGTCTTTGGTGTAGAGGTATTGATGATATAGGAACATTAAGAGTGAAACAGCTTAGCTGGAAAAATTAAGCCTTTGTAGGTAGTGATGTTTAAAGGGATTAAAGCTTCTCTTCTAACATCAGATCTTTCAAGTACAAGTTGTCATCAAAGAGGGAACCAGTTCCTCCATAGTCTCTGCCTTGTCATCTCACTGTGAGATCCTCCCTTCTTCCTTGTATCCCTGTCACGATGTCTTTGATGAAGGTAAAATGCAGATGGGAGGACCCTCATCAAAGGCTGTGCAGTGAAACTACACAACCTTACCTTGGAGTTTCATTATCCAGAATGGTTAGGAAATAAACTCTTTTTAAATGATTATTATTGGTAAAACCACAGATTTAAATATTTAGTTAGCAACAGAAAATGTAATTATGCATTAACCTATTAAAATGATTTTGTTATAAGTACATATGTTACCCGTTCTGCCACCTATTTATGTAGTTGTCTATATTCTGTTTGTTATTTATCATCTTTCTTCATGGTAAAGGAAAATGTGAAATGTAAAAGGCTTTAGGAAAAAAGAAAGTGAAGATGTGAACATGATATTGGGAGGACTCCTCACTCTTATCTTTCTTCTGCTCTTCCTTCCCTGTTTTACTTTCCTTGGCAGTGTTTCCCATCCTCACAGTCTTGTAACTCTGTTGGATGTACAGCTCAGTAGCTCTCCTTCACCCCCTTCTGTAGTGGGAGGTTGTGACCCCTCCACCAAGAGGAAGCCACAGGGATTGTGAGATTGCCTAGGAACAGGGAGCTGAACAGATATTCTCATGTTGTAATAGACACTATTCCCCTTAATTGGTACTGTATCAGAAACAATTCATGGCTTTTCTTCTTTGTCCTTTCAATGCCTGCTTGTGTAAATGCACCATTTTTTACAAGAACAATAATTTTTCAAGCAGTTTTGTCCATTTATAAATAATAGTGAGAGGACCACACAACTTTAGCATAAATAGAGGTAATGCATTTGGAAAGTTTATTTATAATTATGGAAATAGAGTGCCTCAAAACATGCATGGATTCTTTGCTTTCATGCACAAAAAATATTTTATTTCTTAAAGAAATAGTACATATAGACTCCCACTGAAGATTCACTTAATATCCTGTCTCATGCTGAGTATAATGCTAGTCTCTGTGTATCTTTCTGAGGCAACAGTGACATATTTGATGTTTTTATCCATGTTTGCACCAAGAAGAGGAACAAATTAAAATTCAGAGGTGCTTTTACCTGCCTGATTGTTAAGCTACAACCTCACAATAATATAAAAGGCAGATGGTTAAGTATGACACAACAAGGGGACTCATCTGTTTGAACACACACAGAGAACCAATTACTTGGAGCATTGTTCTGCCAGAAACTAGATTTAATACTACAGGAGATCGCATATTTATTATTTCCTAAGGATAATCCACAGAACATATTCTATAAGATGTTCAATATAAATATTTATTTATAATGTATTTTTTTAAATTGAGAAATATATATTCCTTCATATAATAAAAGATGCTTTTAGATATAATAATGCTACCAACTTGATAGGGCAATGTTGCTTTTCAGTCTGTCTTTTTTTTTTTTTTTTTTTTTGTATGTAAGTTGCTGTTATCATTGTTCAGTTGTTTAGACATTTGTTGATTTTGAAATAGACTCTTGTACTTAGCCCTGACTGACTTTAGTCTCATTTCGTAGCCCAAGTTGGCTTCTGTCTGGCCATTCTTTTACTGTAATATCCTGAACACTGGCATTATAGGTTTATGCATTTATACTGGTGTCTGCCTTGCTTTTAAGTAGCATTTATCTGAATACTGGCATCTTTTGTGGCTACAGGAGTAAAACACAACACATAGTCATGACAACGTATAGAAATACAGATTATATCTTACTTTTTAAAAAAAGATATAATAAAAATTCCATGAAGCCCCATATTCAAGTCACTTTTCATCAACATTCATTTTTTTTTTTTTTGAAAATTTGCCAATTGTTCAAGTGAAACAAATCACCAGCAATGTGTTACTGTGGTGACCTTCATGGTTCTTCCTGAAGACCTAGATCCAGGGCTATGGATGAAGCCGGTTTTACCTGATCATGCTCATAAGGAACACCTTGGACCCCTAGGAAAAGTTCTCTTTGGGGAGAAAGATGATGGAAGTACAACTGGGTGTTGGATATATGCCCAACTGTGTATAAAATAAGATCTTTAAAAATGTTCCAAACTCTTAGAAAGTTATAAGTTCAGAAAACTCCACCCTGTGTCCCTGATCTTGCCCTGCAGTTTTCTGAGAAACTATGATCCTATATATGGCCCTGGAGTGGTTTCCTCACTGTTGAGCCCTATGCATAGTTGTATTTCCCTTCTAAAATTTCCATGGGAGCGTTAATATCTTTTAAAGAAATTCTTCAGTTTCTTTCAGGAAGAAATAACCTCTATGGACTCTAAATGAAAATCAGAAATAAAGAATATAATGAAGTAAAATCTGTGGTTTGTAAATAGCCAAACCTCTATTAAATTCAAAATTAAGAACAATAGTAAATGTGGCCATATGGAAAAGAGCATCTGCAGAAGTCCAAATAAATGCACCAGTAGGAAAGGATGGTTTCAGATAGTCAAGGTATTACTCATATATAAGAAGGGTCGTGCTCTAGTTGAATTCATGATTTCTAATCATTCGTCAGTTTGTACATAACAGAGTAGGACTCAAACATTTTCTGTGAAGAGTGCATGAACTATTTTCAAGAAATTTGGTGAGAGCTACAGTTAATGGTGATAAGTCATTTGAAATGAAACCAAAATAACTCTAACATGAACACAGAGGCCATTTATAAAACAAAATTTAATTTATAAAGAACTTATACTTTCGTTGTGTGATAAAACTTTTCCTGCAAAGGTACAAACATCACCTCACCCCAGTATAGGGATCTATACTGGTTAGTTTTATGTCAACTTGACACATACTAAAACCATTTGAAAGGAAGGAACCTCAAATAAGAAAATGTCTCTGAAACTGGTAGGGTGTTTTCTTAATTAGTGATTGATGTGGGAAGGCCTAGGCCATTGTGAGAGGCCATGACTTGACTAGTGGTTTTGGGTTTTGTAAGGAAGCAGCCCAAGCAAGCTGGAGGGTGCAAGCCAGTAAGTAATACTCTTTCACGGCTGCAGTAATGGATACTGCCTCCAGATTCCAGTCCTACTGAGTTACTGTCCTGATTTTCTCCAGAGATGGACTACAACTACACTGTAGAAGTATAAATCATATAAATCCATTTCTCCCAAATTGCTTTTGATAATGATATTTCAACATAGCAATAGGGTATCTATCTAAGAGAGTATCCCACAACAGATCAAAGTATGGATACTATTCAAGTCCAATTTTGTGAACTAATGAGTTTTATTGGGCAGAATATGACTCAAAGACTACTATATCACCAAAGCCCACTCTAGCATGACTAGCATGGATGACATCTCCCAAATCTGGTAAACTAGGTCAAACTCTACAACCTACAGGCAGCTCAACAGATTGGAGATTGTCCCAATGGCCCAAATCTCTATTAGGCAACTCAGCTGATTACTGCTTCTTCTAGGTGGCTGGTCTGGTCTGAAAATCTTGTTTGCAGCTTGATGTCTTTGAGAGAGATTCTCAGGTTTTATTGCTTACTCTAGCAGAGAAAGATCTAATTGGCTAGTCAGTTTCAGGAACTTCCTGAAGTTCTGTCCCTTTGTTTACCTTTCTGATTAAGGAGATTCCTAGAAGAATGGAATGTTCACTATTAGAAGAAACAGATTAACACAATTGTCTATGGGAGAAAAACTGAAGTATCTACATTTGAGAAACATACTCAGGAGGAAAATTACTTTAGCTACAGTCAGGAATGGTAAAGCAGATCTATAAGCTCAATACTTGACTGTAGTAAGAGGTTGGTGAGTTCTAAGCCAGCCTAGGCTACATATTGACCTCCTATTTATACCCCTAGCAAACAAAAGTAACAACAACAACAGCAATAAACCAAAACCAAACCAAACCAAACCAAAAAACCAATACTACAGAGGCCAGTAAGATGGCTGAGCAGAAAAAGGTATTTAATATTAAGGCTGAAAACTTGAGTTCTACCCTTGAGACCCACACAATGGGAGAAGAGAATTAGCTCCATGACGAGGTCATCTGACCTCAATACAGCATGAAAACATAAAAATTATATATATATATATATATACACATACATACAGGGAAGTGACTAAATAAATAGATAAATATATGTACAAAAGAGTAGACATTAAGGTCAAATATTTTTAATTTGTGTGTTCAAGAAGTGTTTGTAATCTTATCACACTCATGTTGGAGAAGTTAAGAACTATTTCTTTAAATGTAGTGAAGTTTGTTACTTTCCACACTATTTTTTTAAATTTGGGACAGCCTATTCATTATTTATGTTTAAAAATGTTTAAAATAAACAAGAAGAAAATCGCTCGGAGCTTTTGTATTTACTCTTTGTATGTGTCTACACATCAGAATAACAAAAATGATCAAGTTTGTAAGAACAGCTAATAGTCCTACACTGGAATGTAATCTTTATGGTTTCCTTAATTTCTAACAGTGATAGAACACTAAATCAAAGACACGATATTATGTCTATTTCACTAGGATTAACCCCATGAACACAAAGTTTTGTTTTTCGAAATGCTTTCAATGGGAAGAAATGAATTTCTTCTCTAGTTTCTCATTAGGTGAAATGAAAAATATTCATCTAAAGCATGGGCTTGTGTGTGATTATCCAAGCAAATAAAATTATCACTGGTCGGCAAGAAATAATGACTTGCAGATAATAGCTGTGCTGATGCAGATGACTTATGCAAATCTTTTATCTTTGCATTCAAGGCCTGTCCCTCTTTTTTCAACCACCTACGGTTACATTCAGGGAAGCTCATTTCTTAGAGGCCAGATTTTCTTTATACTCATTAAGGTTTAAGCCCTCAACTCTGCAAGTACCAGAACTATAACAAAGTATCGTGTCCCATTCAAGTTAAATTAATTTCAGTCAGAACCTTCTTCATCTTTTATTGGTTCTGTATAAAACGCATAGATTTATAATTTTTAAATGCATGCATTTATCTTCTTCCCTATTGACAGGAATCACTCACCTCAGTACCTTCCCATATTCCTTTATATTATCTACATTGGTTTATTCTTATGTGTGCATAAAATTAAAAACAATAAAATATTTTTGTTATATGTGTATGATTGTTTTACCTGCCTATACTTGCATGAATTACCTGCAAAAGCAAGAAGAAGACA
This sequence comes from Mus musculus, assembly GCF_000001635.26. Classification (NCBI taxonomy): domain Eukaryota; kingdom Metazoa; phylum Chordata; class Mammalia; order Rodentia; family Muridae; genus Mus; species Mus musculus. The sequence continues at coordinate 110,145,749 of NC_000072.6, forward strand.
TCAAATCCTCAGTAAATTGAGTTATAGAAGTTTGTGAGCTACCTTGTGGGTGCAAGAAACAAGACCAAGTTCTCTGGAAGAACAGCCACTGCTCGTTCTCTTATCTGGTGAGCCTTGTCTTCAGCCCCAACATTGCCTATCTTGACCTTTAACTTTTTAAAAAATATCATGAGCTAGATTTGTTCATGAATATCAGTAATTACAGAACTCAGAAGGTAGAGATAAAAGGATTGAATTTAATGACAATTTGAGATACATATCAAGAGCCAATCAAAAAAAAAAAAAGGAAAAAATATTTAAAAGCTTATTGGGAACTGAGGAAGCTCTGAATAACTGTGAAAGGGGTGGATAAGTTCCCAAGTTGATGTGTATTACTGACAAAGGTTAATAATGCCTCAGTGCCATGGAATTTGGCAAAGCTTTATTCTGGGTGAGGCTCAGGATTGTGGGAACGCCTCTGTTCCAAATATAAGCATTTTCTATTACTTGACTAGTGTGTGTAAAAACTAACAACTGCAACTTTCTCTTCCAGAATTGAGGCCTCCTTCTGAGAGACCAGTTACTCCCTCTTCCTGTGCTGCAAATAATAAGTGTTCTGAAGTTTCTTTTTTGTTGCATAATTGGTGTGCATGGCCCAATTTTCCCCAGATTTTCTTATAACTGTGTCTGTCCTTTCTGCATTCTCCTTGGCCCAGTCATGTAGGTAGAACATTCTTTTCAGGGCATGGCAGTTTAAACTTTCTTCAGAATCCCAAGGAACTCATGCTCTACTAGAAAGATTCCTGTAGGTTATTCTTGTTACATTAAACCTTCCTTTTACATCTTAAAATGTTTAAGAATTCTAATTCAGAATATTAATATTACTGTTCATTTAGTTTAGCATCTAATACAATTTACTTGTCCTGCTTCCAGAGTGTATGCACAGAGGAGAAGGGAATGTAGACAACTGTTGAACGGTGAGTGATCAGTCTATAACTTTTCCCACTTACCACTATATATTCTTGTAAATTCTTAGATACTCCCATGAAAATCAGAGCTTACTTCTCTCTCTCTTTTCCTTTGTCTTATGGATTAGTGGTCATCTGGCAAGCATGTCTGGAAGATTCTGGGGTGCAACTACTTTTCTTTCCTAGGCTTCCATCAAAGTACGTGTTCACTAGCTGACATGCTAGGAGGGAAGTCAAGAGAATTTCAGATGATAGCCATCATCGCTGAGTGACTTATAAACCACAGCCATATCTGCCTATATAGAGTATACAGTGAAAATGCCTCATGTAAAAAGCCCCCTTCAGAGTAATAAATAAATGCAGATGGTAACAAGCCAAAATTTAGTTCCTTGTTAAGCAATCATAATGGCTAAGAATAAAATAATTATCCAGTGCTGCATTGCGATATTACCACCCAATCTGTTGCCTGAGGAAATTGATAATAAAAGCAATAATGATGAGAATTACTACTTCTCAGTATCAGTCAGATGCTAGCAGTGAGTAAATGCCTTGCACAATTTAATCCCATTTCATGCTATTAGGACAATTCTGTGGAGGAGGTAATACAAGCCTTACTTCATTGTTAGGGGGTTAGGAGTCAGCAATGATCTGTTACTTGTGAAAGGTCACAGAGTAAAAGGAAGTAGCTTCTGAACTGCAAACCAATGGCAATGCATAAAAGATGACAAATTTGACCAGTTTTTGGCAGTTGCCTCATTTCAACACCCCCATTTCTTCTTCCTGAACCAATGCAGTAGCAGAAGGGACTCTAGCCAGCTCAAGCATGGCAGACATGGCTCTGGCAAGCCTTTTCTTTTTTTCCTATTCCCTCTGCCTTGCTAAAAACCATTAGATGACATATCTAACCTTAGCCACCAAGTTCTATTCCCTTAATTGGCCAGGTTCTCCTCCTGATGCTGAGTACCAAAGTCTAGCTACCAAATTACTGAAAACAGCAATCCAAAGCTCCCTTTGGCTCACCCAATTAACATGCTCAATTAAAATTGAACACCTCATTCTAACATATGATTTCCCCTTTAGCTGTATAAACAACTATTTTCCTATGTGCCGCATCTGTATCCACTCATAAAACTTAAATTTTATTCTATAGAGTCTGACAGTTTTGATATGGTCTGGCTATATACCTACCCCCTAAAATTTATAGATGAAAAGCTAATCACAAATGCATGTGCAAACTTTTGAGAAAAGTGTAGGCTGTAAAGACTGAAGTCACAAAAATAGAAATCACTGTCCTTATTAAAGATGCCTGCTATAGCATCACCAGATAGATCCTTGTGTAGCATTGAGAAGATGCCATCTATGCACTAGAACATAAGCTCCCATGAGACATGGAATCTGCTGGTGTTTTGAACTTTGATCTCTCTGGCTGACTGGTGGATTATTGTGACTTCTCAAACTGACAAAGCTTAGAACAATACCTGCAGGCATGTGAGACAATAATTCATATTTGGCAGAAAACATATCTCTTTCTAAAACCAAATTCCAGGTATGACAGCCAGTGAGTTCAATGATGTATGTAAGTGCATGTATATTGTAAATGTTCCAGAAACATTGACACAGATAGGATATCTAGAAAGAATGAGTTGGAGAATGATGATAGGCAGGGAAACATAAGAGTTGGCCTTGCCTAGCTGCCTTGAAAGGCATTGATCATATCTCTTTTTCAGGTTAGCATCCATGGCTTCTGGGGCACAATGTGCCTTCCAGTTCCTGAGACACTACTTCATGCAGTGAAGACTTCAGGCCACTTTGGGTTTTTCTCTGTTTCCTTGGTAGTCAAGAAGGCATGAACTCTTCACAGTACAATTGGTCTTAGACATAAATCTTGTGTACCCTGCATAGCTGGCAAACATCATTATATCCTGGAAACTACAACTATATTGATCCTGGCAATTTCCATTATATTTTGTTTCTGATAAAGGTATAACACACCTGATTTCCCTAAATAAAATTGCATAGCCTCAGTTGTGCTGATTTAACCCCTTTAATTCTTCACGGGGTCATATCAGGTGACATTGGCCCAGTAAATGTGGGTACTTCCAATAATGGAAAATGGTGTCAGAAATATACAACTGAATCAGATTGCTAAAGGCTTTCTGGGTTATAATGAGAATTCTGATTTTATTCTGAATGAAATGGAAAACTAGAGTTAAGGTGAACTGGGGGAAGGGTATAAGAGTAGATTTGGGCTACAATTTCAAAGCTATTATAATCTAAATATCTAAACTGGTTGGTAAGGGCTCGGGCCAGGAATTTAACAGAGGCAATGGAAAAAAGTAGGTAGAGTTTTAAATCTGTTTTAAAGCTATGTATATGATATGTGGATAAAAGAGAGATTGAAGGACGGCTGAAGTGATATAAGTCCAGACAGTTAGAAAAATGGAGTTATCCTGAGCTGAGATGGGAAGGGTGGAAGATGGATAAGGTTTTCTGGGAGAATATTAGATCTTTTAGTTTTTAGATAGATTTATTTTAAAATTCAAACTGAAATTCAAGGAGGGAAAAATCTAATGACCTGTAGTTGGAGAGAGATGACATGAAGACTAATGATTAGCCAGTCATTTGTATATTGCTGAATACTAAGCCATGAAATGCCTAAGAGACTGAGATCAGAGTGAAAAAAAAAAGATAGCCAAGCTATCAATGTCACATCCTACAGTTTAAAACATGAGAACAATGAAGATGGATATCCAGTCATACTGGGCACAAATGCCCCATGAGGTGAAATGAAATTACCCTTTGGTACCCTTAAGGCAAGCAAGAAAAATACCAAGGCGAAACTGATGTGTTCCATCTTAGCACGTCTCCTAAGAGGACTGAGCACTGAGCATTGGTGTTACCAGAATTCAGATTGTCAGTCATATATTGAAGGAGTGCTTTGGTGAAATCGAAGACTACTCCGTGTGGAAAAACTGCCTTATGAAAGTTTAGAAAAGTTCACTGTTCTGCTGAGAAAGGAAGCAAAGGTTTAAGCTGGGAAGTAAGCACAAGGAAAACAAAAAGCATCTATAAGAAGTGAACCATTCACTAGACACTGATGAAGATGACTCTCTAAGGAGGGAAATAAATGACACAAGTCAGGAAGGCACTAGCTGATGGAGTGGGATCCTCAAGTATTGTTGTCAGGGGGAAGACATTATGTGCAAGTTAAGTTTCTTTCTTCTTTCCTCCATCTCTCCCTCCTTCCTCCCTCCCTTCCTTCCTCCCTCCCTCCCTTCCTCCTTCCCTCCCTCCCCTTCTCTCTCTTTTCTTTCTTTCTTTTTTTTCTTTCTTTCTTCCTTCCTTCCTTCCTTCCTTCCTTTCTTTCTTTCTTTCTTTCTTTCTTTCTTTCTTTCTTTCTTTCTTTCTTTCTTTCTTTCTTCCTTCCTTCCTTCCTTCCTTTCTTTCTCTCTCTTTCTTTCTTTTCTTCTTCCTCCTTTTCTTTTGCTTCTTCCTCTCCTCCCTCTTCTCCCCCTTCCCTCCTCCTCCTTCTCCTCCTTCTTCTTTGCCTTTGTCTTCATCTTCTCCTCCTCTTCCTCCTCCTCCTCCTCCTCTTCTTTTTCTTCTTCTTCTTCTTCTTCTTCTTCTTCTTCTTCTTCTTCTTCTTCTTCTTCTTCTTTTTCTTCTTCTTCTTCTTCTTCTTCTTCTTCTTCCTTTTCTTCTTCTTCTGTATAATATAGCCCCAACTGTCCTCAAACATGCCTCAAAAGTGCTTCTTGATGGAAGCACCAACTCACTTGTTGGTTCATATTCAATACCTGCTTTTCCTAGAAAATTATAAGTTTTTTATATTTTTCTTGATTATTATATTTGTAGCATTTACACACACACACACACACACACACACACACACACACACACACACACATGAATAAAAATCCTACATTAGTGATTTTCATATTTCTATGTGTTTAGTGATGACCACTGTTGTGGATTGTTTTGCTAAGCCTAGGCTGACTATATGACAGACTTCAAATTGTCCGTTTATGAGATTAGGCCTAAGACCAGGGCAAGTCCAGGTAAGCCCAGGCAAGTCATTTGCTAGAGATAGAGTAAGACCAAGTCCACCTACCTTAAGATTCCTCAGCAACAGTTTCCAACCACCATGTCCTGGTAATGGTTCTGGAAAACTTAGAGATGCAATAAGAGAAAGCCCACCTATCCTGGAATACCCCTAAAGTGATATAAATTGGGCCTGATAACTCAATTGGTTGGCTCTCTATCTTGGTAACTGGAGACCCCAGCATGCTGGACTGCTGTAAAATAAAACACTGTGTTTACATACTATTTGAGTCTGGATTATCATTCTTTGGTGAATCCTGTACTCTTACCAATTTTAATGCTATTTGTGTTCATTCATTTCCCCCAAATCACATGAGAATTCACAGATATGCATGTGAGACACTGATGGTCCCTACTCCCATCTGCTTCTAATTGGTAAATAAAACTGTCAGCGGCTAATGACTGGGCAGGGAAACAGAGGCGCGATTTTAGATTTCCTGGGTAAGGGATCATGGGGAAAAGAAGGTTATAGAATTGCCATGCCAGAAAAAGAATAGAATGCAAGTTTGAAAGCTGTGAAGATAGAGAACCAGCCATGTAAGAATCAGCCACTAGGGAGTTGACAATAGGTTAACAAATTACCACTTTCAGATTGGATAACCTATCAGGGGATCATCCCTGGAGAAACTGACTCTCCCTCTGTCACCAGCCACTGATTACACATAACTCTTCATTTAAGTGTGGGGCCTTGTGATAGGATCTTCTTGGTGAAAGAGAATATGTCTGCCCAGCAACACATGCATGTTTGCAAGCATGTTGTTACTCCACACAGAGTAGGAACTATGGGGTTGTTGACACAGACCAGCAGCAGATAGGCAGCTAGACACAGATAACCATTTGCTTGTCAATGAGCTCCTTCCCTTTTTACTGTGAAGCATATAGGGTTAGTGATTGGTTATATTGTAGATAAGGCATCTTGGGTAATATGCCCTGAACCTGAAATATAATGATGTAGGACAGGTTACAACCAATGTGCTACCAATTTGACTGTAATAGACGAAAAGCTAGATGATTTCCTACCCTGACACTACTGAAGTAGCATGGGCAATCTTCCATGACCGTTTTCCTGTTTGATTTTTGAGTATGCCGTGGCCCTCTGGCTGTTTCTTTGGGTAAATATTCCTCAAGGTGTCATTTCCATGGTCTTGGACACCATGACAATGTGTACTCAGTGGCTGGTAAGAGAGGGAGAATCAGTTTCTTCAGGGATGATCCCTGATAGATTACCTGATCAGTGTTCTGAAATTGGTAATTTCTTAATCTGCTGTAAAACCCCCTGGTGGCTAATTCTTACATGGCTGGTTCTCTGTCTTCACAGCTTTCACTCTTGCATTCTATTCTTTTTCTGGCATGGCAATTCTATAACCTTCTTTTTGCCATGATCCCTTGCCCAGGAAATCTAAAATCCCGCCTCTGTTTCCCTGCCCAGTCATTAGCCACTGACAACTTTACCATGGTGATACATTGAACAACATGTTAGCTATAAATTTGTAGTTGTCCTGAAACCATCTCCTTACTGATCTAGAACTGCTGAGTAAGGGCTTAACAATTTTCATAGTGCTTGGTGCTGTAGAATTCTCTAAACACTCTTGGAAAATAGGTACAACATTTGCAAATCCCATGGCAATAATAAGAGATATGTGTATTATCTTTGCTCACATATGAGATTAGAGAACGAGGTTGTACTGACATAACAGAGGACTTCTTCTCAAGTAAAGATCCAGGAGAAAACTCTACAATAGGAAAACATGATTGATCCATATCAACCTTCATTAAAAACAATTTGTAGGCATTTTTACAAATAGGGCTGGAAGTACAGTGAGTGTATACACATTCCAAACTGATTTAAGTACACTTAATTTTATCTCATATATCTTGGGCTTAGAGAAGTATCTGAACATAGAATCAGGGTGCAATGTAAGTAGGATATCAAATTAGGCAACCACGTGCAACCATGTTCTTCTGAACCTTTTATTAACAATATATTACAGTTCTTCTTAGTAAGAGGATTTGCTATTTAATTGATGACCTAAATCTACATGGTAGTTAATATTACCACCAGGGATGTTAGTATACAGCTGTTATTCAAACCCTCAGGAGTCTAAGAAAGAAGGTTTGTAACTTCTATACACTCTGAACTTCATGAACAGACTCTGTCAAAAAAATCAAAGTATAATAAAATAAATAAATGCACACAGAACTTGTAAATAAATCCTTCCCCTGTTAAATACTTAATGCCTTTACACAGGAGTTTCTGAAAATTTTATAGTGCTTTAAATATATGGGTTTGGAAATTGGTTTACACCGACTCAAATTACAAAATATAGACCATATTTATTTAAAACAGATTTATTGTGCTGTAAAAGTCAAATCACCCCAAATTTAGTTAAACTCCGTTTTTAAAAATTTACATATTCTGGCATTATATAAATTAATTGTAACCTTTATTTATTGTTAAGCAAACATTTTGATACTGTCTTAAATATTTTTCAACTGTATGTTATTTTTCTAACTACATTTTTTGGGGATAGCTGCAGGTACAATGGCACACACCTTTAATACCAGCACACAGAAAGCAGAGGCCGAAAAATCTCTGTCATTTTAAGGTTAGCCTGGTCTACATAGTGAGTTCCAGGCCCACCCAAACTACACAGAAATACAGTTTGAAAAAAAAAGATTTTTTTTTTTTTTTGTACCACAAATTAATGCTCCCGGTCTGTTGTATATATGCCCCACTGTGTCCTGCAAAAAGTAAACTGATTCTATTATCTGTACTTCTGGTGCACTGTAAAAGTAATATTTATTATTTTTAATTAGATACTTTCTTTATGTACATTTCAAATGTTATCCCCTTTCCTGGTTTCCCCTCTGAAAATCCCCTATCACATCCCTCCTCCCCCTGATCAACAACCCACCCACTCCGGCTTCCCAGTCCTGGGATTCCCTTACTTTGGGGCATCCAGCCTTCTCAGGATTAGCCTCTCCTCCCATTGATGTCCAACAAGGCCATCCTGGATACATATGCAGTTGGAGCCATGTGTCCCTCCATGTGTACTCTTTGATTGGTGGTTTATTCCCTGGGAGCTCTGGTAGTACTGGATGGTTCATATTGTTGTTTCTTCTACGGGGCTGCAAGCTCCTTCAGCTCCTTCAGTCCTTTCTCTAGCTACTGCATTGGGGACCTTGTGCTCAGTCTAGTGGGTGACTGAGAGCATCCACCTCTATATTTGTCAGGCACTAGCAGAGCTTTCAGGGGACAGATGTATCCAGCTCCTTTCAGCAAGCACTTGTTGGCATCCACAGTAGTGTCTGGATTTGGTGGTTGTATACAGGATGGATACCAAGGTGGAGAAGTCTCTGGATGGTGTTTTCTACAGGCTCTGCTCCACACTTTGTCTCTTTATCTCCTCCCATGGGTATTTTGTTCCTCCTTCTAAGAAGACTGAAGTATCCATACTTTCTTGTTGAGCTTCATTTGGTCTGTGAATAGTATCTTGGGTAGTCTGGGCTAATAACCACTTATCAGTGAGTGTATACCATGTGTGTTCTTTTGTGACTGGGTTACTTCACTCAGGATATTTTCTAATTCCATCCATTTGCCTAAGAATTTCCTGAATGTGTGGCTTTTAATCGCTGAGTAGTATTCCATTATGTAAATATACCACATTTTCTGTATCCACTCCTCTGTTGAGGGGAAATCTGGGTTCTTTCCAGCTTATGGCTATTATAAATAAGGCTACTATGAACATAGCAAAGAGTGTGTACTCATTATATGTTGGAGCATCTTCTTGGTATATGCTCAGGAGTGGTATATCAGGGTCCTCAGGTAGTACTATGTCCAGTTTTCAAACTGATTTCCAGAGTGGTTGTACCAGCTTGCAATCCTATCAGCAATGGAGGAGTGTTTCTCTTTCTCCACATCCTCGACAGCATGTGCTGTCACCTGAGTTATTGATCTTAGCCATTCTGACTTGTGTGAGGTAGAATCTCAGGGTTGTTTTGATTTCTATTTCCCTGATGACTAAGGATGTTGAACATTTTTTTCAGGTGCTTCTCAGCCATTTGGTATTCTTCAGTTAAGAATCCTTTTCTTTTTTAGCTCTGTACTCATTTTTTTAATAAGATTATTTGGTTTTCTGGAGTCTAGCTCTTTGAGTTCTTTGTTTATATTGGATGTTATCCCTCTATCAGATGTAAGGTTGGTAAAGGTCTTTTCCCAATTTGTTGGTTGCAATTTTTGTCCTATTGACAGCCTCTTTTGCCTTACAGAAGTTTTGTAATTTTATTAGGTACCATTTGTCAATTCTTGATCTTGAAGCATAAGCCATTGGTGTTCTGTTCAGGAAAATTTCCCCTGTGCCCATGTGCTTGAGGGTCTTCCTCACTTCCTTTTCTATCACTTTCGGTGTATTTTCAGAGGTTTTATGTGGAGGTCCTTGATCCACTTGGACTTGAACTTTGTACAAGGAGATAAGAATAGATCGATTTGCATTCTTCTGCATGCTATCTGCCAGTTGAACTAGGACCATTTGTTGAAAATGCTGTCTTTTTCCACTGATGGCTTTATCTCCTTTGTCAAAGATCAAGAAACCATAGATGTGTGGGTTCATTTCTGGGTCTTCAATTCTACTTCATTGATCTATCAGGCTGTCACTGTACCAATACCATGCAGTTTTTATCACTATTGCTCTTTAGTACACCTTGAGGTCCAGGATGCTGATTCCCCCAGAAGGTCTTTATTGATGAGAATAGTTTTCACTATCCTGGATTTTTTGTTATTCTAGATGAATCTGAGAATTGTTCTTTCTAACTCTATGAAGAATTGATTTGGAATTTTGATGTTGATTGCATTAAATCTGCATATTGCTTTCGGCAAGAAGGCTATTTTTTTTATGATATTAAGAACTCCCTGCCAATTCACGAGCATGAGAGATCTTTCTATTTTCTGAGGTCTTCTTCGGTTTCTTTCTTTAGAGACTTGAAGTTCTTGTCATACAGATCTTTCACTTGTTTGGTTAGAGTAACACCAAGATACTTTATATTATTTGTGACTATTGTGAAGGGTGTTGTTTCCCTAACTTCTTTCTCAGGCTGTTTATCTTTTGAGTAGAGGAAGATTACTGATTTGTTTGAGTTAATTTTATATCCACCCAATTTGCTGAAATTGTTTATCAGTTGTAGGAGTTTTCTGGTGGAATTTTTGGGCTCATTCAAGTATAGTATTATATCATCTGCAAACAGTGATAGTTTGACTTCTTCCTTTCCAACTGTATCCCTTTGATATCCTATTGTTGTCTAATTGCTCTAGCTAGGACTTCAAGTACTATATTAAATAGGTAGGAAGAGAATGAGCTGCCTTGTCTAGTCCCTGATTTTAGTGGGATTGCTTCAAGTTTCTCTCCATTTAGTTTGATGTTGGCTATTGGTTTGTTGTATATTGCTATTACTGTGTTTAGTTATGGGCCTTAAATTCCTGATCTTTCCAAAACGTTTAATATGAAGGGATGTTGAATTTTGTCCAATGTTTCTTTAGCACCTAATGATGTAATCATGTATTTTTTTCTTACATTTAAGGATTTCTGTATATCGAATCATCCCTGCATCCCTGGGATGAAACCTATTTGATGGATGATTGCTTTGCTGTTTTCTTGGATTTGGTTGACAAGAATTTCATTGAGTATTTTTTCATCAATATTCATAGGGGAAATTGCTCTGAAGTGTTCTTTCTTTGTTGGTTGTTTGTGTGGTTTTGGTATCAGCATAATTATGGTTTCATAGATTGCATTGGGTCATGTTCCTTCTCTTCCTATTTTGTGGAATAGTTTGAAGAGTAATGGGATTAGGTGTCCTTTGAAGGTTTGATAGAATTCTGCACTAAAACCATCTGGTTCTTGTTGGTTTTTTGTTGTTGTTGTTTTGTTTTGTTTTGTTTTGTTTTGTTTTTGTTTTTTGTTTTTTTTTGTCCCCCTCCCCCCAGAGACTTTTAATAACTGCTTCTATTTCTTTAGAGGTTATCGGACAGTTTATATAGTTTATCTAATCCATATTTAACTTTGGTATTTGATATCTGTCTAGAAAATTGACCATTTCATCCAGATTTTTCAAGGATTTTTTGACTATAGGATTTTGTAGTAGGATCTGATGATTTTTTGAATTTCCTCAGTTTCTGTTGTTATAGCATTTTTTTCCCCATTTCTGATTTTGCTAGTGTGGCTAAGGGTTTATCTATCTTTCTGATTTCTCAAAGAACCAGTTCCTGGTTTTGTTGATTTTTTGTATAGTTCTACTTGGTTAGTTTCAACACTGAGTTTGATTATTTCCTAAAGTCTACTTTTCTTGGGTATATTTGCTTCTTTTTGTTCTAGAGCTTTCAGGTGGGCTATTAAAGTACTAGTGTATGCTCTCTCCACTTTCTTTTTGAGACACTCAGAGCTATGAGTTTTCCTCTTAGCACTGCTTTCATTGTGTCTTGTAAGTTTGGGTATGTTGTACCTTCATTTTCATTCAATTCTAAAAAGTCTTTCATTTCTTTCACTCTTTCTTTCTTTCTTTCTTTCTGTCTTTCTCTTTCTTTCTCTTTCTTTCTCTTTCTTTCTTCTTTCTTTCTTCCTTCCTTCCTTCCTACCTTCCCCCCTCTCTCTCTCTCTCTCTTTCTTTCTTTCTTTCTTTCTTTCTTTCTTTCTTTCTTTCTTTCTTTCTTCCTTCCTTCCTTCCTTCCTTCCTTCCTATACCTTCCCCCCCTCTCTCTCTCTTTCTTTCTTTCTTTCTTTCTTTCTTTCTTTCTTTCTTTCTTTCTTTCTTTCCTTCTCCCTTCATTCCTTGACCAAGTTATCATAGAGTAGGACATTTTTCAGCTTCCATGTGTATGTGGGCTTTCTGTTCTTTTTGTTGATATTGAAGACCAGCCTTAATCAATACTGATCTAATAGGAGGCATGGGATTATTTCAATTTTCTTATATCTGTTGAGATCTGTTTTGTGACTGATTATATGGTCAATTTTGTAGACGGTACCATGAGGTGCTGAGAAGAAGGTATATTCCTTTGATTTAGGATGAAATGTTCTATAGATATCTGTTAAATCCATTTGGTCCATAATTTCTGTTAGTTTCACTGTGTCTCTGTTTAGTTTCTGTTTCCCTGATCTGTCCATTGAGGAGAGTGGCATGTTGAAGTCCCCCACAATTATTATGTGAGGTGCAATGTGTTCTTTTAAGTTCAGTAAAAATTTCTTTTATAAATGTGGGTGCCCTTGAATTTGGAGCATAGATACTCAGAATTAAGAGTTCTTGGTAGATTTTTCTTTTGATGAGTATGAAGTGCCCTTCCTTATCCATTCTGATTACTTTTGGCTGAAAGTCCATTATAACTGCTATTACAATGCCTACTCCAGCTAGTTTCTTGGATCCACTTGTTTGGAAAATTGTTTTCCAGCCCTTTACTTTGAGATAGTATTTGTCTTTGACACTGAGCTTCATTTCCTGTATGCAGCAAAATGTTGGGTTGTATTTACATTTCCATTCTGTTAGTCTGTATCTTTTTACTGAGGAATTGAGTCCATTGATGTTAGGAAATATTAAGGAATAGTCATTGTTGTTTCCTGTGACATTTGATGTAATTTTTATATTTATTTGGTTATCTTCTTTTGGGTTTGTTGAAAGAAGATTACTTTCTTGCTTTTTCTAAGGTATAGTTTTGCTCCTTGTGTTGGTATTTTTCATCTATTATCTTTTGTGGTGCTGAACTTGTGGAAAGATATTGGGTAAATTTGGTTTTCTTATGAAATATATTGGTTTCTCCATCTATTGTAATTGAAAGTTTTGTTGGGTATAGTAGTGTGGGTTGGCATTTGTGTTATCTTAGGGACTATGAGGTCTGCCCAGGGTCTTCTAGCTGTAATAGTCTCTGGTGAGAAGTCTGGTGTAATTCAAGTAGGTCTGCCTTTATATGTTACTTGACTTTTTGCCCTTATTATTTTAATATTCTTTCTTTGTTTAGTGCATTTGGTATTTTGATTATTATGTGACAGAAGGAATTTATTTTCTGGTCCAATTTATTTGGAGTTGGGAAGGCTTCTTGTATGTTCATAAGCATGTTTTTCTTTAGGTTAGGGAAATTTTCTTCTATAATTTTGTTGAAGATATTTACTGGCCCTTTAAGTTGAGAATCTTCACTCTTTTCTATATCTATTATCCTTAGGTTTGATCTTCTCATTGTTTCCTGGATTTCCTGGGTGTTTTGGGTTAGGAGCTTTTTGCATTTTGCATCTCCTTTGACTCTTGTGTCAATTTTCTATGGTATCTTCTGCACCTGAGATTCTCTCTTTTATCTCTTGTATTCTGTTGCTAATGCTTGCATGTGTGACTTCTGATATCTTTCCAACGTTTTCTATCTCCAGTGTTGTCTCCCTTTGTGATTTCTTTATTGTCTGTATTTCCATTTTTAGACCCTGGATGGTTTTGTTCAGTTCCTTGCCCTTATTTGGTTGTGTTTTCCTGTAAATCTTTAAGGGATCTTTGTGTTTCCTCTTTAAGGTCTTCTACCTGATTACCTGTTTTTTCTTGTATTTCTTTAAGGGAGTCATTTATGTCCTTCTTAAAATCCTCTATCCTCATGAGATGTGATTTTAAATCAGAGCCTTGATTTTCTGGTGTGTTGGGGTAACCATTATTTGCTGTTGTGGAAGAACTGGGTTTTGATGATGCCAAATAACCTTGCTTTTTGTTGCTTATGTTCTTGCACTTGCCTTTCACCATCTGGTTATCTCTGGTGTTAGCTGGTCTTGCTGTCTCTGACTATGGCTTGTCTGTCAGTATTCGTGGGAGACCAGTTCTTTCTGGGAGGAATTTAGATATGGAGAACTGTAGTATAGGTTAGCTCTGGGGTGCAGACAGTAACCAGAAGGATCCTGTCCCCAGCTGATCCTTGGTTTCTGTGTCCTGATGGCTCTGAGAGGTCCCTTTTTGGGCAAGGAATCTGAAGAGAAGTAGTGGTCTTACCTGTGCTTACAGTTGTGTAGGCACTCCTGGGAGACCAGCTCTCTCCTGTTGGTATTTGTGTATGTTGCTCTTTGGCACAGGATCAGTCTGGTTGCAGATGGAAATGGGAAGACACCTATCCCAGCAGCACCTCAGTTCCTGTGTCCTGAGGATTTTGGGCAGGTTCCTCTGAGCAGCAGTGGTGGTCCTACCTGTACTCACAGGCTTGTCTGCACTCCTGGGATGTTAGCTCTCTCCTAGTGCCACCTGGGTATGGTGCCCTGTGGCAGAGGACTGACTCCAGGTGCAGATGGAAACTGGAAAGGAATATACTTGTTTTTCAGGATATATTCTTAAAATGCCATCTTAATGGATCTTATCAAATATCCGCTTAACAGTGTAAAATCTCATTAAATCCTTTAGGTAGTGTATTAACAGAGAAATCATAGTCTTCATACTCCTCATAACCTTACATAATTTATACTTGAGTTAGTATTTATTAATAGATGTTTTGTAAATAGCTTCACGCTTCACTGTAATCTCCTTGAAACTATGTCCAGTGAGGCATTTTTATAGTCAACAGTCAGAAGTACACATTTATGCCTCTTCAAGAGGGAAATATAGAAATCATTTGATTAATGAGTAAAATTAATGGAAATGTCTTGGTTATATTTATTCATTTTATATAATAATTATTATTATACTGAGTTGATTATTATACAATGATGGACTTATCTCTGGGGCACCTTGCTTCCTTACTTTTATATTTCAGGTGTTATTTAAAATAATTTAGAACTTGTGAAAGGGTACATAATATGGGATTATACGTTCTGTAGTGATGCAGAGTTAAGGCAAGTTCTACATAAGAATGAATTGTTTGGCATTTTCTGCCAGACAGGCTATTTATATTTACATCGATTTTCAAGCAAGATTTAGCATCAAGTGCAGAATCTGCTGCTAATCCTTAAAAGGAAGTGATATGGGAAGATAATAGTAGTTGTTCATAATCTAAATCAAATGTTTTAAAGGTGGTTTAAATTAAAGGATTTATTGTTAATATTCTTTATGTTTGATAAAGGTAAAACATAACTTAGATATCATTGCTGCATTTATCCATCTATTAAATGTAAATATAACTATGTGGCATTCAGGACTCAGTTGCCATTCATGTTACAAATGTCAAATTTGACACAAAATGTGTGAAAATATTCCTAGGAGCTTCTCTTACATCTTTGTTTGTTTGTTTGTTTCTTTGTTTAATCAATAACTTCAGAAATTAACCAGGTATTCAAGTTTGGAGGCTTTTGGATCTTGGAAGGATATTAAGCTGCAAAGAATACATTGGTTAGATTTTGTTCAATCTGTATGACTATCTAAGTTGCATTTCTACACAGAATAATTTAGTTTGTCCAATGATCTGTGAGACCCAGATGACATCTATCTACAGATATTGTTCATTTCCTTAGCTTTATGTTCACTGCTTCATTGACTCTGTATGGAACATCCAGTTTAGACAGAAAAGCTTGCAATAAGGCTGAGAAAGCTGCCCCTCCTGAGTGACACACCAAGTAAATCATTGAGTTTTGTGTGCCTTTGGCAAATTGTGATTGCTGTTCTGCTCAAAAGATGCAGGTCACTGGCCTTTTGGCAAACTCTCTTCATCAGCAGTCCAAGTACTTGTTTTTGAACAAAAAGAAAGTCGGGGGAAGAAACTGTATGTTTGGCTCAAAATTGGCAGGTTATTTATTCAGACAGTAAGAAAGGACAGGGGTAAAAACATAATTTAGAGAAAAGTAAAGCAACTGAAAGTAGAACTTATCATCATCATCATCATCATCATCATCATTATTAAACAGGGTCATAAGCTGGGTAATGTAAGGGCATGACTATGTGATTTTGTGATCATCATAAAATGGAGGCTTAAGACGGGTTATATGATTGCTAGCAGGATGGCTCAGTGGGCAAGAGGGCTTGCTGCCATACCTTATAACTTGAGTTTGCTCCCCATGACCCAAAAGATATATGGATTGAACCAACACCTGAAAGTGCGTCTTCATTTTTTTCTATGTCTATGTAGTGACACATGTAAGTCTACTCTCTCTCTCTCTCTCTCTCTCTCTCTCTCTCTCTCTCTATCTATCTCACACACACACACACACACATATCCATATATATGCATATTGATAGAAGCCACCATATGATAGTTAGCTGCATTTGAACTAAAGATATATAAAAGGACAGTAGTTCTTTCCATAGATTCTTCAAAGGCGTGAGGCAGAAGTAGGGTAGGAACAGCTGTCCTGTTCACTTCCCAATGCTCTCTACCACATTTTTCTATTTAGTATGGCTTTCTTATATGCAAGAACAAGTCCTTTTATTAGTCTTCCTTTGAGCACCAGATGTTGATGCCTTTGCATTTAACCTTTGTTTGGAGACTATACTATGTGTAGAGGATTTTAATCCTGTAACGTGACTGCTTTGGCAAGGGATCACATCCAAAAACCTTCTAGGCCTATATGATCCAGAAAGAACGTAAACACACCCTTAGTATACAATTTTAATTGTAAATGTTTGGTCTGCTTCTTTCCTCCACCCCAGCCTCATGATCCCCAAAATAAAACTCAGATTCAAACTATATTCACAAATACCTTGTCCATATAGCTAGGCTTTTCATTTTTTTTAGATTGTAACTTAAATTTTCCCATTCATTTATTTTACATTCTGCCATGTAGCTGTTACATGTGCCCAGGTACCATGTGTCCTCACATCTTCCTGGGTGAACCCACCTAGCTCTATCCTAGAAAATTTTCTGCCTGCCAGATGTATCACCTTCTATTTCAAACCTTTTCTATGGTATATATATATATATATATACACACATGTGATATATCCATACAATGGATGTCACATTAGAAGCAATCATGTTTGAAAGTAAGTTTAATTGAGGGGCAGACAGAATCAGAGAATGATTTAACAGAATAAGTCAGAGATAGGATACACCCAACTTATACAAGAACAGCATAGGAAGAAAGGTTACTTAAGACCAGATGAAGTGATGGGTACAAGAACAAGGAGAGAGAAATAAAGGTGTGTGGTGTTGTGCGTGGTGTGGTGTGTGAGTGTATGGCAGTTTTATCGGGGTAGTTACAGAGACAGGTTAAAGAGACAACAAGACAGACACAGGTCAATACAGAATGAGTCAGAGAATTAGTAGGAGGCAGAATATTAGAACATATTGCCACAGCTGGTATGAGAGCAATTCAGTCAGGAGCAGGCAGAAGCCAGATCAAATCATACAGCTTGGAAGATTAAACTGTACAGAGTAGTGACATAGCCAGACCAGGTATGAAAATCATAGGACCCAGGATAGCTTGCATCTTATAATAAGAACGAACAAACAAACAAACAAACAAGACAGAATGCTGACAAAACAAACTGAACGTGATTGGAGCTAGTTATATGAAGTGTGAAGACTGTCAGAAAAAAAAATGGAATGGAGATGTGTCCTGGTTGTGTTGGCAGAGGTCTTTAGAATATTTGGGGAGTGACATGATGTGGGTCTTAATTAGACTCATTGATGAAGTAGCAGTCATGTTTTTCCCAGTAACATGCAGGGTGTCACCCTTACCAGTCATGAAGAGGTCAAGGGACCTCTAGTTTTATAGGGCTTATAAGAATCTTACTGACCCAACCATTGAACTGATCACAGGGTCCCCAATGGACAAGTTAGAGAAAGGACTGAAGGAGCTGAAGGGGTTTGCAACCCCATAGAAAGAACAACAATATCAACCAACCAGAGCTCCCAGGGTCTAAACCACCAACAAAGGCATACACATGGAGGGACCCATGGCTCCAACTCTATATGTAGCAGAGGATGCCCTTGTAGTTCATCAATGGGAGAAGAGGCCCTTGGTCACGTGAAGGCTCAATAATACCCCAGTGTAGGCAAATAGGAGGGCAGTGAGGTGGGAGTGGGTGGGTGAGGGTACACCCTCATAGAAGCAGAAGGAGGGGGAGTGGGATAGGAGATTTCTGGAGCAGGGATTGGGAAAGGGGATAACATTTGCAATGTAAATAAATAAAATATCCAGTTTAAAAGAAAAGAAAAATTATTCTTACTAAGTTTACAAAATGAGGTAAATCTTAGACATGTTAGCATTATCATTATTTGTAATCTAGGTTGAAACCAACATTGTAAAAAAGACAGTAGACTCAAACCTTTGTGTCAAGGTAGATACTCAGGAAGTGATTTTGGGTTAAAGTGTAAACAGTCTTTTTAAGGCGAGTCAGCGAAGATAAACCGTCCATGGAACAGAAGGGACAAAACCTCACCTGATCATGACTTTTAGTGCAATCACATAGTGGGAAAGAGGGCTTTTTAAAAAGGCTATATTTAGAAAACAATCAGAGAAAAATTAAAATCTTGAGCTTGTGGTTATAATAGTAGATCATATAGTGGAATGTTTTATCAGAGTTAAACTAAGAGTTTATTAGAACTCTATTGAGAAGAGTTTTTGCTATCCTAGAACTCTATTGATTAATGTTAAAATTTGAACACTTACAGTCTTAATACAACAGTAACATACTGAGGGAAAGACATCTGAAGCAATTTGTTATTTGCCTCATATACTTCAAATCATTTTTCTATCAATTTAATTTCTTTTTACATTCTCCAATGTAAACACACATTTATCTGAAAGCATCATTTTAGACCCTCTAACCTTAATGATTTACATTTACCAATTTTAAAATGCCTTTCTTAAACTCCAAAATATTTCTTAGATCCTCAGGTTTTAAGCGTTTATATCCTTAGACCTCTTGTGAATTCCATATCTCTTCTCATACAGTTATTTACCACAACACATATTTATCATGAGGCCATTGTGAACAGCCATTGCAAAGGAAGCTACTTTAGGTAAAAGAATAGCAAAATGTTCACCTTTCTTTTTGAGTCTGGTAATGAGATAAATTGTGTCTAGACCTAGAACTGGCAGCTCTAGGAGAGTGAGGCTTGAAGCCTGGTTTTAACATATAAAGAAGACTGAGAAGGCAGCTGGAGCCTTGGTTTGTCCTGTTAAACAGATTCCCTAAACTCATCAGAGACCTGAGAAGGATAAATTTTACCTGAATAAACAGGAAGTGCAGAACAAGCTCCTCCAGGACTACTAAAAAAGACATAGACTTAATGGCTACCTAGACAGTTACCCAAAGTTCCTCTGTGGTCCATGGGACATCCACTTCTGGCCATCAGGACAAAAAGAATCTGTAAGCTCAAAAAAAAAAAAAAAAAACAAAAACAAAAAAAAAAACAAAAAACAAAAAAAAACAAAAACAACAACAACAACAACAAAAACAAAAACAAAAACAAACAAACAAACAAACAAACAAAAAAAACACTCCCCCAACTGGGTAACTGAGATTAAATGTTATTTGACCCTGAGTATCTCTTTTGTCCAAATGATTTGAAAGGGGAAAAAGTTAAACCTTTCATCTTTTCCATTCTCATTTGAGTGAGTTTCTATGTGAAATGAATTTTGAGTTGACTCTCTATATAATTTCACCCCTTTCTTTCTTCCAGGTAATTTCCATGGATAAACAAAGTAACTCCCACTTTTTTTTTTTTTTTTTTTTTTTTGACAGGGATTCTCTGTGTGGCCTTGGCTATCCTGGAACTCACTCTGTAGACCACTCTGGCCTCGAACTCAAAAATCTGCCTGCCTCTGCCTCCCAAGTGCTAAGATTAAAAGCGTGCACCACCACTGCCCTGCTTCTCTCCAACTTCTTAATGTCATCCATTCAGGCATAGATCAGAGGTAATTGTGGGGTTCCACATCTGCTTACAACCTCCCTAGAAATGCTGAATACTGATGATTTCACTGAAAGATAGGTGGTATTCATTATTTTTATTAATAATTACCATTGACCTACTATTTTATTTCTCATTTCACTTGAACTATATTGTTTATACCACATCACAGAGCATGATATCCTTATGAGTGTAATACTGATGAATTAGAATCAGTTAAACTCATTTTTGTCATAACTTAACTGACATTCGATTCTGATTTTCATCCTCTCTTTTAACATCCCCCATGATTCCTCTGGTTCTTGTCTGGAGAGACAAATTAGTGTTTGCCAGTCCCCTAAGAACGGGTCACTTATACCCTCAATGCTTTTGTTTTCTTAGTAAACACTTAGTAAAGGGTAACTTTGGGCCAGAATGCACATTTGAGCTGGGCAAACTTACTCGCAAAAATGGGATTTTCACTGTAGGGGAACGAAAACTTCAGTGCTTCACATAGGTATGCACAAATGCACATATATACTGACAGGAATGTGGAGTTATATGAAGGGAAGGAAATAAAGGGGAAAAGTTTTAAAATGCCTCTAAATAAAGAACTTTGTAATATAATAGTGTTCTGCTGAGAAAACTTGAAAAGTGGTCTTTAAATTGTTTAAGTATGTAACAGACATCTATAAATTTATCATCAATTTAAATGTGAAAATATTTTCTTCCTATGTTATCATGGAAACTATTGGTGTCATCTTTTCGAAGATCTTGTTTTGGCAGCCTTATTATTAAGACTTCATGGGTATAGGTCCTCCAACTTTTCTAGGAGATGCACGCTCACAGAAAGCTCCCTATTTCTCTGGCTTCTACAATCCTTGTACCCCCTCTTTGGCAATGACTTCTGCATTGTAGGGGTAACAGTGGTTTTATGGATATAGGTTTTGCGCCTGAACACCAGAAACTTACTTGTTCTCTGCATTGTGATCGGTGGTTCCTTTCTGTCCTCTTGCAAGGAGAAGCTTCCTTGATCAGGGACAGAGATGACACTTATTTCTGAATATCAGGTTGAATACTTATAATGTAGTTAGGGGTTATGTTTGTTTAGTAAAGTCTCATGGGACCTTAAACCTAAACAAGGAACTATAGACAGCTAAGGAATTGTGAGATGGGAGAGTCTTCCCCATAGAAGAGACCCTCTCCTCCATAACTGGTTATCTAAGACTAAGTGGTCAGCTCAAATTGTTTTAGAAATGTGTGTGTGTGTTTGTCTGTGTGGGGTGTGTGTGTGTGTGTGTTGATGGTGTGTGCGTGTGCATGTGTTTGTGTAAAACAATTAATAAAAAAGAAATCATGGATTTGAGAGGGAGCAAGAGGAGGTGTATACTTAGGAGAAATTGAATAGAGGAAAGTGAAGGGGGAAATTATGTAATTATATTTTAATTTTAATAAACAAAATATATATTAAAATATATGTGAAAATATGGTACATTCGATAGTACCATAGTGGAGGGATGTAGAATGTCATTGATGATGGTATTTCTTTTTAGTCTGGGTAATTGCTTTTAGTTCATTCTGAATAATGGGAATGACTTCCAAGCAAAATGACCATCCTGGGCAAATGCCAATGTCAGAGGTGAAGAGATCTTAAATGAAGTGAGGAATGGTAAGACTAGAGTTCTGAGGAAAGGTGAGAGGTGAGATTTGAGAGGAAGGATGAGATCTATCATTCGGGAAATTGTATATTTCACATCTTAAATGCAAGGCAGGCATAAACATAGTTTGAACAGAGTAAGAGAAGAGCTAGTTTTTATTCTTGAAAATTTAACCTTAGTTGTTTGGTGACAAGTGAACTGGAAAGAGTCATATGTAAATTGGTGATACTTTTCATGTTGCATGAGTATGTATATGGTATACACTTGTGTGTGGACACATTTTGCATTTGCATAGGTTCAAGTTTATATGTAAAGGTGCCTATATGTGTATTGATATACAAGTACAAACTACACATTCTATATTTTCTTCAGTTCCTTTCCTCTTTATTTATTAAGCCAGGGTCTTTTCCTGGAGCTGGAGTTAGTCAATCTCAGCCAGCTTAGTTAGATAGTTTCACATTCTAAGTGCTGAGACTATATATAGCCTCCATACCTGCCCAGATTTATGCATATTTGGGGGATCAGAACTCATGTCCTCAATGTCATGAGACAAGCACTCTGTCCACTAATATTTTTCACTGCCTACCTAATGAGACCACTAAGCAAATGGAATGATGTCAGTTTGGACCATTTTATAAATGGCTTTTTAAAAGACATTCAACTCGTATTTTAGAGAAAACATCATGAAATTAAGCTTGATTTTGGGTGGGTTATGTGGGAGAAGAACTGGTCAGGATGAGTGTTATGTTTCTCCTCTTACTCATATTACTACCGCTTGTCGTTCCAGCCTCAAAATGACTTCGTATGTGAAGCATAATATCAGCAGTATAAGCACTCTTATTTATCTAAACTATGTAAGTTTCTAGACCTTCATCAGTTAAACTGAGAAAATATAGGTTTTTGTCTGTGAATTGAGAATGTAAAATTTTCAAAAAGTCAAATGCATTTTCAGCAAGTTTGAACATTTCATATTTTAAATTACTTTTCAGGTTGTGGATGTGAAAAATAGATGGAGAGACAGGGAGAAAATCTACACATGTCCTGTAACATAATGTGAGCTCAAGTTCTGGAACTAGTAAACAAACTCTATTTCTATCATCACTAATGAGAAATCTACCAATAAAAAAAAAAAACCCCAGAAACAAACAAACAAACAAAAAAACCCCAAACACATACACACACACATACACTCACACACACATATACAAAACAAAACAAACAAACAAAAAAATCTTAAGTTTTGGGAACTGTTTTAGTAATGAGATTTTTTTTTTATTGCAACCAGGATCACACAATTAATTGATTCAGGCAGGCCAGTTTTCATTGTTGCTTATATATGGCATGAGTACATATTACTGACACAGAGCAGACCACCTATTGAAATGGCTGATGGTTTGGAAATAAGATGAAATGATCCTTGACTGAAGATGGCTAGAGAAGCCCAGCTGCAGCTGAGAAAACTCATCTTATGGAAACTGGGAGAAGAGCAATGTCAGTGCGGTGTAGCTATCGCCATGGAAACCAAAGCCCTCATACAAATAATGATCTGACTGTCAGGTATAAGCAGTGGCATCAGGCTCACATGTGACAAGCAGAAGCAAACAGCTGGGGTTCTTAAGCATGAACTACAAATTAAAGAAAAATTACAGGAACCTACTTGATTTTCAGGTGTTGACATATATTCAGCTACTTCCTAGTTAGGTTGCTGTAGACAAAGGATTCTAGGGTGACGTGAACTTAAGGCAATGTGAATGTTCTCAGTGTCCTTGGTTTGAGGATTAAAGTATTGTATTTACTGTCTGCTTTGCATATTCACTGCTAATCATTTCTCCTGGACCTCATGGAAGAACCACTGCTTGTTTGTTCTATTGTTGGCAAAAGTCTGTGAGACTGACTTCCTTGTTGCTCTGAAAAACTAAGTCATCAAAGTCTTAGTCATTTTTCCATAATAAAGTACCTTAGAATTTGAGGCGATGGGAAGAGGCAAGAGAGAGAGAGAGAGAGAGGGAGAGAGAGAGAGAGAGAGAGAGAGAGAGAGAGAGAGAGAGAGAGAGAGAGAGAGAGAGAGAGGAGGGAGAGAGGGGTGGAGGAGTCAGCAGAGGGGGCAAAGTATAGAAGAGTAAAGCAGAGATGCCCCCATTTTCAATTTGCATACAACGGTGGTGGTTAGTTTTTCAACTTGACACAGTTAGGATGATCTGACAAGAGAAAAACCTCAATTGAGAAACTGCCTATGGGCAATTCTGTGGGGGATATTTTCATTTACTATAAACATGGGAGAGGCCAGCCTTCTGGAGGGTGGATGGTGCCACCATTGCACAAATGGCCCTGGACTATATAAGAAAGAAGGCTGAAAAGCCATGGTTGCAAGTCAGCAAACAGTGTTTCTCCATGGTCCCTGCTTCAAATCCTGTCACTAGTTTTTGTTGTTGTTGTTGTTGTTGTTTTCCCCTGAATTCTTTTCCTGACTCTCTTTTATTATCAGCTATAGACGGAAATAAACCTTTCCTCCCTAAGTGACTTTCAATCATGGTGTTTAACATATTGAAATCTAAGTAGGCCAATGGTAATGTTATATTTGTTTGCTCTTTGCATTTATTTTCATTCTAGGCCACAGTTATTCATTTGTTCACTGTAGGAGATAAGGACGACATCTCTGAGACTTCCATTTCCAATACTACAAGACTCAAGGTTCGTGGCCCTCTGTAGTTGCAGTGGGTCAACTGAATGCAACAGGTGATGAGGCACATAGTAACGCAGTCAAGCATTCTGGGTTACTTCCCCTAAAACAGTACTCGAGGGTATTTTTATTAGTTTATTAATAAATTTTGTTAGTTTCTTTCTCTCAAGGCAATTAAAAGTAAGTGAAGCATGTATTTTATGGTTCCTTATGAACCAACTCCATCCATAATGATCATAGACCAACACTTTAAATTTTATTTTTGAATTTATTTATAAGAAAAAAATCAATCTGAGGGACTTATTAACATCCAAATTAAAAGTAGCTCTCTCTCTCTCTCTCTCTCTCTCTCTCTCTCTCTCTCTCTGATTATCAGAAGATTAACTCCAATGGATAGAATTTCTCTTAACTTATTTATTATTGTGAAACTATGTCAGGCTTCTTGGTCATGATGGAACTTTGAGGCATAGTAAGCCTATTCTCCTGAAGTTGTTCTTTCCAAGTATTTAATGACACTATGAAAAATTAACTGAGATACAGTCTCACTTCCCTGTTGTTCCTGGACTGGCAAGATTCTACTTGGAATGTGAGTTAACCTAGACTTATGGACTCTGGACATATATAAATATTTGAGTATTTACCTTTGTTCTGGACTTGTTTGAATCCAAAGAATAACTGTTAGAAGAAAGGTGGTGGCCTTAAAGTTAAGGGAGTGTTTGCTTACTTAATGTAGGCACCAAGAAAACAATAATGCCTGTCCAGCATAAACCACGTGTTTCAAAAGCAGAGAAATGGTGGGATAAATAGTACTTGATTATAAGAGAGTCAAGTTTCACTTGGAGTTATGACTTGCACTGCAACAAAAAAAAAAATAAAAGCTGTAAGATTTCAGTAGATTCAGACATCTAAGATTGTCTTCCCACTCATGTGAAGTCTAACTGACATGGTAGTCATGACATGGCTGTGGGAGGAATTCAGAGTGATAGGTTATTCAAAGACTCAGAGCTCTTGGCATCTTTGACACATGGCTTTCTGGACTCAGTGGTACACCCAGGAGAACCTCATTATTCCACTTGAGAATGGGCTGTGCTTTACCTTTCACTTTGCCAAAGGTAGAAGAGATTCCTTGCAATTCTGGCGACAAGAGACTTTTCACACACTGTTTAACATGCCTGTCCTTAGTTTTGTGACCAGGACACATTGCATATTGAGCTTATTGAAACTTCTTCCCTAAGGATGCTTTACTGGTCACTATCATTTTAACAAACTACCTATAAAACAACTATTTTTCCATAATTCCTTTAAATCATTTGAAGGTTTATTTTCATCTTAAAGTCATTATTTATTTTGATTTCCTCTTTCTACCTTAGTTAGCTGCCACCAAATACACATCAAAGATTCTAAGATTTACTAAGCATTGTTTAATGGGCTTTAAACAATCTAAACCATGGGTGAATAAAGAGACAAGGATTTCTCTGACCTGAAATCTCTGAAGAGAATGAAAACTAGTTTTCTAGTGGTGTGGGATAGGAGGGGTTACATACAGCATGGGGAGGAGGAGTTACAAACATCAGGTTGTTATTAGTTGACTTCTCAGGAAAGATTTTTATGTAGGACATTTTATAATTGTAAATTATTTTCATATTATGTGCAAAAAGTGGTTGTTTGTCATTGTCCTATCTAAAAGCATATTAAATATATGTTAGGAGCAAAAAATTTATTGTCCATCAGTCATGTAAAAAAGCACACACATTTAAAAGTTATAAAAAAGAAAAACATATTAAAAATATAAAATTTTTAGGCATGTCACAGCAAGATAGACTCCTGGTAACAATTTGCCTTAGATTTCTCTTTTAACAACCAGGAGCTTTCTTTTTTATACAAACTGAATGGATGATGTTATAAATTGCTTAGAGCTGATAGAGTTCCAATTAAAATCGGTCTGATTTCATGCTCTCCCCATCAAAATGTCTTGTGTATTCTTGAAATCTGTGATATTTGATCCTATTAATGAATCGGTAAAATCAGAAGGCCCAGGCCCTGCAGTTCGTTCAGAGTCGCCCTTGTACCATTTCCTTCTCAGGCAGCAAACAGTGGTACCACAGCTCATCTCTAACGGGTGGATTTAATGATTGATACTAGGT